>NC_056750.1:202398055-202535555 GCF_019279795.1 Protopterus annectens
ATTCCCCCAAACCCACCCCCCCGAAATGTCATTCATGAATATGCATTCCCTCCGAATGTACAACCGAAGAAAAAGTGCACTGACATTGACTTCATTCCACAGGAAAATCTACTGGGCATGCTGCAAGGGATAAGGTAGGGCTGAAGCTCTTTGTGAGGTGTGTTGTACTGAAATCCCGGACTGCCAGCTCTCCTGCTACCTACAAGTCAGCAGTACTGGGCCATACTCTGCAATGATCAGCTTCAGTTATCAGTAGAAATGTGTAGAGGTGGGGAGGGGACCTAAAAGAAGATGTGATTAGGTTTGCAAAGTAGCTGGAGAAATGGCAATTTTGATACGCAAAAACAATTGTACATTTGAGAAACAGAAACCTAATAAATCCCAATAAAAAAAAAAAATAAAAAAATTGTAACCCCCCCCACCCCCATACAACTGACGTTATTTAATGCGTACACAAGTCTGTCAAAGCAAATCCCTTTTTAATGCTCCTGTTGACATCGTAAGGCAAAACACAAGCTACAGGGCGTGGTATGACATTTCACTTACATTAGCTTGTTAAGCTAACTACAGCAGCGCACTCTTTCCAACAACTTCAAGTAGAAATCTTTAATCCTTGCATACTTTTTTTGATACACGATGCACTTAATTTCTTCCCTACGCAGAGTCTGAAATTGATCATTTGTGCTCAGTCCTCTACCCCAGTAACTTAACGAAACACACTAGGACAATTGGCAAACTGGTCCCGTTTATCTGTTAAATACACTATGAAAGTACGGAAAACTAATACCATAGCCCTCAATCTTTTCTCTCCAAACTCGAGGACAAATTCAAAAAGAATCAGGAATGCTTTTTAAAAACCGGGTTGTCACTCAGTTTGCGACACGCCCACTTCTGCACAAAACGAACTGGTGAGGCCCTCAACTACAATATCGCCGATGATACTTCACCTAAAGGCCATTGTGACCTACATGTAGTACTTCATTTATCTGCACTGAATCTCACCTGTCTCCTCTCTGCCACTTGTTCAGTCTTCCCATATCTTTCACTAGACTCTTTCCTCCATCTTCCACAGTCACACCTGTCTTTATGCCATCAACAAAATGATTGAGACTCTTCTATTTTCCCTCAGATTTGTGTGAGTAATGGAGCCAGTACAAACCGCTATTAAAGTCCACTGGTCAGTTTCCTAATTCCTGACACTGATACCCTAGTCACATCCCTCTGTGAACTACCATTCAGCCAGGCAGCTACTCACTTCCACAGTTTTTGCTTTAGCCCCTAGTTTTCCTATCAGCCTCATGTGTAAGAGCAAGTCAAAAGCCTTGCTAACATCAGGTAGACTATGTCTACTAATACTCCCCTGTCAATATTATCTGTAACCCAGTCAAAAAACTGGATCAGGTTTGACTGACAGCTATGTCCTGCTAGGAACCACAGTTGGTTACTGTGCTGGACATTATTGTCCTGTAGAAATGCCACCAGCCTTCCCCTCATAATCAAACATCTCAACTGTTATGATTTAAGCATAGTGCTGTAATTTGGACCCTCATATTTATTATTGCTCCTATTGTTTTACTAACGTTCCTTATAAAGTCGCACCTGTTTCAGATATGTAACTCATTAAATATGTAAACTATGGCTATGCAAAGATCTACTAATTCCAAAGGACTGTAAAGGGAAAGAAGTTTAAACATTATTGTTGGCTAAGGCAGCCATGGTTCATTCTGCTTATGGGCATGTCAGTGGTAGAACTCTTGACAGTACCTCTTGGCAAAATAATTGTTAGCACAACAACAAGGAAAGGTGTTGTATTCAAAACCCAAAACTCTCAACATCATAGCTTGAAGAATGTTAAGTTGATTCTTAACAGTTATCTCTTCTTTAATGACTTTCTGTCTGCTCTTAAAGAGGTTAAGAGGTAAAGTACAAGGAAGACATCCTACCCACTTGGGCAACCATTTTCTTTTTGGTATCCAAAGTGGTCTGTTAGCACAAAAAGTTACTTCATTTCCTCACGTTTTACATTTAGTTTCTCTGTAGAAGTGCTGTCTTAAAGCACATTTTCCAGTTTGATTCTTGGCTGGGGTGCCTTCTGTTTAGAGCCTCCTTGTCTATTTAGGTATTCACTGGGTGCTCTGATTAACTCCCACATCCCAAAGATGTGCTTTAGGAGAGTTGTTTTGGCTCTAAATTGTCCATGTGTGTGTACCTTATGTCAGTGAGTGTGTGGATCCTATGGTGGTTTAGTACCCCACTCGGAAAGAGTTTCAATGCCTTGCACCTGTCAAGTGCCAGGATAGACTGCAGCTGCAATGTGACCCTACACTGGAATAAGTGGGCATTTGGAGAATTAATTCAATCCATTACAAGTTTGGCTTAAGTGTATATTTCAGCCATTTCTTGCCAACATGACTATTGCTATCCCTTAATGGCCAGTGCAGTGGTTAAGTACTTTTTTATGGATATGCTACATTTGAGACTCCACCAAACGTGCAGTGGATGCAGCTTCAGACCTGACGTTTGTAATTGGAAAATACACTTTACCACATTTTGAACCTTTCAATTAATTTGGCTGTTTTCTCAGCTGAGGGAATTTTTGAGCTGCAGGCTTTGATGTTTAAAAAGTTATATATGTTTTTCCACATGAACAATGTGTCTTTAGAGACAAACTCTACTTCTTGCCTTAAGTTAAATTAGCATTTACCTTAAACCAATCCATTCAAGCACCATTTTCCCCAGATAAGAAAACAAATGGGAAGAGATTTTATATTGCATGGATGCTGCTATAGCTCTCAGCTATGATGGCTAGTTGTTTCTGTTTTTTAAGATGGAAGGCATGCTATTCATAGGATCATAGGTTCATAGGTAGGTACTAGGCTATTTGCCCTAGGGCCTATATAAGCCTAGCCAAAAAGGTAACCTGGCTTTCGCCACCCACGAAAATTATTTTCCTGTGCCCCTGTTAAGCAGAGCCACAGATGTGATCCCCGGGGTGAATTTTCTATTTCCCATCCAGTCATCAAGATTTTTCTTGACGGGTGCTAATGAGGAGTTTTGCTTAATATAGATAGATAGTTTCTTCCAGAGTATGGGAAGTCTCTGGGGCAGAAACCTATCCCTCCAGCATGTTCTGTTTATTGTGGTGACAAGGTTTAGGTCCCTAGAGCATGTAGCTCAGAGGGAGTGGGATTTCTTTAAGTGGAGCATGTCCAACAGCTCTGGGTTTGACATAGCTTTGTATGTTAGGCAGAGATTGCCTCTGAGTAGGCGATATGCAACGGAGTAAAGCTGGAGTTTTTTGAGACAGTCTGCGTAGGGCATCTGTTTGAGGCCAGTAATCCTCTTTGTGATGTATTTCTGCTGCCTTTCCAGTTGTTGTAGATATCTTGTGAGGTACATACCAAAAGGGGCATTGTACTCTATAATGGGTCTAATGAGTGACGAGTAGAGGTGAACAATGACCTCTTTTTTCCTGGATGAGAAACCTTTTATGATGAGGTGTGCCATGTAGAAGGATTTCCTGACTACTGTGGCAATGTAATTATCAAAGGAGACTACCGTCCACCTGTGTCCCAAGGTCTCTTATCATACTTTTGGTGTTAAGTAGACTACCACCTATGTGGTAGTTCATGGGTACAGAGTTTTTACCAAAGGGGATGACAATGCACTTTTTGGCATTGAGCTTAAGGCCATGGCTTTGACACCAGGCATCTGTCTCAGGGATGCCCTTTTGTAGGATGTCCACATCATTAGGAGTTGCGATTATGGCTCCTAGTTTGCAGTCATCTGTGAACTTCATTAGCCAAAGACCTTCTGTGTTAGCCTGTACTTCAGAGAAGTAGATGCCAAACAGGAGAGGACCCAGGAATGAGCCTTGTGGTACTCCACTTGTTACTGGTCTGAAGTCAGATTTGGAGTCTGTTACTTTCACAGTGTGGGTTTTGTCAGTGAGCCAGTTGGCAACCCATCTTGTGACATAGGGATTTATACCAAGTTTAGTGAGTTTATCTATAATTCCAGAGTGGTGGATGGTGTTGAAAGCCTTGGCGAGATCTAGATAGGCTGTGTGAACCACATTATACTCATCTATGGCTTTGATGACCACTTCAAAGAAGCCTATCAGGTTTAGGAGACATGATCTTGCCTTTTACAGACCTGAACTGGGTGAGGTCCAGAGTTTGGAGATTACCAGTCTCTTTATTTATAAGTTCCATGATGATACATTCCATGGCCTTGCAGACAGGCTCATCAGGCTAATGGGGCAGTAGTTCCCAGGGTCCGTGGTGGCTCCCCTTTGTGGAGTGGGATAACTGTTGCTCTGTGCCATTCAGTGGGCACAAAGCCTGAAGTGAGGCAATGACTGAACATGGTACTTAGGTGGGGTGCCAATTCGTTCTGTATTTTGTGTAGAACGCAGCCTGGGATGTTGTCAGGTCCCATGGATGCTGTGTTCTTGGCTTTGGAGAGTGTAGTTTTTACCTGTGCAGCCATGATTACAGGAAGTTTGCATTCTTCCGGTATAGAGATGGGCCCTTTAGGGGGTGAGAGGGGGGGGGTAAAGTTAACACTGAAACTAGCTGCCAGGATGTTGGCAATATCAGTTGGTTCTGTGTATTTAGTGCCATTGTGCTGTAACTCAGAGCAGATCTGAGTGTTGCCATTGAGATTCTTGACATAGCTATAGAATGTTTTGTGGTTGTCTTTAGAATCAGTGGCGATTTTGTTTTCGTAACTAGCTTTAGAGGATTTTATGAGGGATCTCAGCTTCTTACTGAGGCTGACTAGGGAGTTCCTCCAATCATGGGATTTTACTCTTTTTTGCAACAGTTTCTTTCTTCTGTTGTAGAGTTTGTTTATGGCAGGGGACCATCAGATTGGCTTCCTTTTTGTGGAGGATAGCATCTTGGTTCTGTTAGGGATAACACAATCCATGCACTTGTGTAAGTGCTTATAAAGTGCATTTGTGTAGGATTCAACAGTCATACCTCTATTATCCATTTGCATGGGTGTTGTGAAGTTTGCCACTTCTGTCTTGAGAAGCGTGAAGTTGGCTTTGGAGAAATTTTTTTACGGTGGTTTCCCTAATGGGGGGTGGGGGAGTGATGCAGATGTCTAGGGTGATTAGCTTGTGGTCAGATCTGACTAATGAGGAATTGACCTCTGGTGTGGAACACCAGTCGCCTATGTTGGTAATGACCAGGTCTAGGATATTGCTGCCCCTAGTGGGGGTGTGGATAAGTTGATCCAAGGCATTGGAATTTATGAATTCCAGAAAATGTTGAGCAAAAGAGTTGGTACATGAGTAGCTTTCCCAGTTAATGGTGGGGTAGTTGAAATTGCTCATTATTAGGGTGTTGGGTTGTACCCTAATATTTCCAGTGTATCAAGAAATGAGGAATCCTGGGGCATGGTGGGGGATCTGTAGCAAGCTATAATTTGGATTGCGGTCTTGCCCAGAGTTAGTTCCACTTGGATAATCTCGGATGCATTATGCTGAGCAACTAGCCTGGAGGTATGGATATCCTTAATGAATATGAACATGCCAGGTTAGGTGGCCGAAAGGTGTGGTATGAATTATAGCCTGGTAATGCAGGGGTGCTCTCTGGAGCCTTGAACCAGGTCTCTGTCACTGCATAGATGTTGATGTTCTCCATTTTAAGGAGTGTCTCACGTAAGTGCATTTTGAGGTTTACTAACTACACTGTGTTTTGTTCTGAGTACAGTAACAGTTTGACAGGGTGGCAAAGGATCTTTCTACTGGATTAACACATCATTGGGTCCTTTTTCAGATAGGTTTCGGCTTAGAGAATATGTGATGCTGCAGCATGGTCATTCATCTGTACTTCTCCCAAAATTATATTTTCAATGTCCGTTTTTGAAGTAGAACAGACTTGTTTTTGCTAGCCTACAGAACACGCTTTATACCAACTACTCATATGTGGAACCTGTATGATACTCTATACTGTACCCTTCTGAATCATGCTTATAATTTAATGCAGCAGTGACTCTTTTGATACACCTAGAATACTTACATGAAAAAAATGCTGTTGCACTTTTTCATAAAAACATGTGGTTGTAAATCTTGAAACTTAAATGCAGAATGTATAAAATGTCAGTTGTGTAGAAAATATGACTGCTTGCAGGAGACTTTCAGGAAAATGGTTAGAAACGAAAACTAAACCTGGTATCTAGAATGTGTATAGATGTACAGTACATTTAGCTTAGAAATGCATTCCTTTATTTGGACACTGGTTTGCTGGGAATCTACCTTACCCATCCCAGCAAGTGTATGACTGTGCAAATAGGAAAACATTAAAATTTCTGAAAAAAAATAAAAAATACAGAACTTGACACTGAAGGTATTTCTGCTTTGCTTACGAAGTGTGCAGTATTGGACTGGATCCCTGGACAGTGTATTTCAGAAATTGTGCAGCTATTGTTTGTGCTGATGAGTCACAAACAAATAGAACATCACAGATATCTTTAGCTATTTCCTTCCTGAGTTGGTGATACTCAGGCAGATGCTAAGATATCACAATATTTATCAGTACGAGTAGGGAAAGTTCCATAATAAACATCTATTTGTTTGAGCACATTTACTTTGTATTTTCTTTGTACATGTGTGTGGTTGCTTGCATACTTGATTTTACAAAATGCATTCTTTAATTTTATTTCAAGTTATAAATGCCTGCGGCAGATGGCCTATTTATTATCTTAGGGCTATGTGTATTGAACTAGTATATTATTTACTGACTTTTGCCTTTCAAAGAGTTACTGCTTAGGCTATTGCTATCATATAAATATTTGACTGTCATCTTTAAAGTAACCAGAAAATTTGTTTTTGATGTGTTAGAGTAATGTAGTAGCTGGTGATAACATTAAAATAAAGATAGGGAAATGGTACTTAGTTCTGGATAAATATCATTAACCCCTCCCGGAAAATACTATGTGTGTTGTATGCAAAAAGTATCTCTGGACAACATTTCAGCTACTGTTTGTATAACATTGAAAGGTACTGGGCTGGGAGTAAATTTGATGAGGTCATGGCAAGCCAGTGATTATATCTCTGCACTGTAGCTGGTCAGTGTAAAGCTTATATGGATATTACTGTTAACTAAGGTGCAACAGTGTACATTTACCATACACTCTTAAGGCTAATCCTTTCTTGCATATTATTTCATCACAAATTGTAGATTTAAAGGCCTTACCATAATATATATATATTGTTATATGTTTCTACATGCACAGCCGCATACATGTAAATATATGTGTGTGTATATGTATGTGGTTTATGTATGCTTAATCATACATTTGTTAGACTAAATGTTTTGTCAATCTGATGATTCCTTGCAGGATGACAGCATTTCTTTTGCCAGACTACTATACAGTGGAAAGTGGGATTTTGCCCTTTCTTCACTGTTTGCCCTTGCAAAAAAAAAAAAAAAAAAAAACAATATTTTCCTTTTTTTTTCCTTTAGTTTTGCATGCTCCAAGGTTCATGTTTGACACATGTGTACCAGTGTGTTGGACTGAGTTTTGACATTTTATAGTCAATGTAATATATGCCAATGTAGTAAAATCTTTTTTGCCTGTTATTTACCAAGGCTATGTCTGTTTTCTCCTACACATCAAAAGATAACAGAAAAAGGCACGTTTTACAATCTTTTATAGCAGAGCTGCCTCTAATGGTCATAACATGATACTGGAACTCTCCAGATATTTGACTAGACATTGACTTAGCAATCATAGAAATTACTTACTTAAAAAATTCAACATCATACATTGTTAGCTAAAAAAAACAGAAATTATTTCACGATGGGGCAAGCCCCCTACACCTCCAATTCCCCTGCATCTCTAAATATGCTAATTCTGAGATGAACATCCTTAGGGAAAGAAGAGCCTTCCTTAGGCCAACAATTCTCCAGTTTTACTCTATCAGACAGCCCTGTTTCAATGAAATATAAGAATCAATGAGGCTAGTTACATGGTTCCCATTGTATTGGAACAGGGCATGCTGATCAACAAGGAATCCAAACCACACTCTGATTTTTGATGTTCAGCTGCTGAAATTATATGGCCAAAAGACCAGTGTCCATCTGTGGCCTAATCTCACATGTTTATGACTTCTTGCAAAATGATTGTGTTATTTATGCATCTGTTATCATGATGGATGCTTTTTTACAACCATACTCTTTTCATTAAAGAAAGAAAGAAATCCCATTAGCAGACCTCTAAATTGTATTACATATGTTTTAATCTGGGGTTATCTTGAAGCTTTATTTGAGTATGTGAAGAAGCAGGTTTCTAATGAGTGCCAGGGAAGATTTAAACCTATATAACTAGGGGTGTAGTTCATAATAATTCACCTCCTATTCATGTCATGTCTAAAACAGGCATTAATAGTGGTTTTATTAAGTCTATGATTTTGCCATGTTCTCATCATGCTACCAAGATTAAACAGATTTTTATTAAGAACTGGGAATCTGTTGTGGGTAGCAACCCATTTCTTGTAAATATGTTGAGGTCTAACATTCATTTTGTAATTTTAATGTAGAAATATTAAAAATATGGTTGAAAATACAGTCTGTATGAACGTTGGTAACATTAGTAGAATGGCTAAATGTTGGGATTGTGAACAGTGTTCCTTTACTTTAGAAGTTACAGAGTTTAAACTATCATTGTAGTTCAAAGGAGTAGTATACTAATAAAACTGAATGAGGGCTTAGGAAGCATATTACCAGCATTTATACAGTATAAGGGCTAAAGATGTTACTAATGCCTTGTTTAAGCATTCTGTTTGTAAAAATTTTTGTTTAAAGTTTAGCTTATTGACAAAGTGTCATAGCCTATGAGGGCTTGGGACTTGAAATTTATGCTCAAAACTCAAGAATTATTTTGGCAAATTGTCGAGTGGGTTTCCTCCGGGTGCGCCGGTTTCCTTTCACATCCTAAAGATATGCTGCAGGTGTACTGGACACTCTAAATTGGCCCTAGGTGTCAGTGTGTGCATGCGTGTACCTTCTGTGGAAGGTTGAGTGCCAGACTAGCAACTGGACACCATAAAAGTCCACTGGCAATCTTTTTGAAGACTGTTGTTCCGCTGTGGCGGCCCCTAACTGGAAAAGCCGAAAGGTGAAGAAGAAGATATTTAATACCATAGCTCTCCCTTGCCGTTATGATTGTGTACACATTAATAGCATCATAAAGTTAACATATGTCGTTATATGATTCATTATGGTTTCGGTTTTGTTATTTATTATTATTGCTATCATTTTTATATTCATGATAATTTTTCAGATGTAATGTGGGTGTGCTATAATATTTACATAGCATAGTTTTATGTGTTTTTATATGTTTTAGTTTCAAAAATGTTGACAATTTTCATTATGCTTATTTGTATATATATATATATATATATATATATATATATATATATATATATATATTTTTTTTTTTTTAAACATATGCATATACATATATGACTTAGTTGTAGTTTAAAATGAGAGTGTGTTCTGACTGTTCTATTTTGAAGACGTCTACCTTAATAGTTGTAAACAAAAGTGCTAAATAAAGGGTGGTTCTACTTCACTCCATTTGTTTTCACTCTCGTGTTTTTGTAATGAGATGCCCTGCAGATGACATATGCATATACGGTTATTTCAAGCATTAGCAATAATGCCCTTGTAGCTTGCCAATATACCAGAACAGTCATCCCTGTAATAAATATTCAAGCTACTGCTAAAAATATCTAAACTAGTGCTTACTTTTATTATAATTTTGGAAAGTCTGTTCTAGGCATGGGCTACTCCTTTAGAAAACCAAATATTATACCTCTCTTTCCTATATAATATCCTACCCAGGTTCTATTGCTTCTCTACTCATCTTTGATAATCCTAAGCATTCTCAGAAGTATTTGTCTCTAAATACATTTATATACAGCTGAATAAGGTGCCCTTGTAAATATGTATATGCACCAGTTCAGATGTTTTAGTCTTTCATAGTAACTTAAACTTTCACATCCACGAATGAAGTTGGTATATTTTCTGTGTTCAATTCCCAACTTACTTGGCAAATGATGCAGCATTTAACATGCCTTGGTTTGACATGTTGCTTCAAAAGGAAAATCTGGAAAAATGACATGTAGTTAAAAAAATACCTGAAAACAAAAGGAAACATAACAGATGCATAAAACATAATGTAGTAGTCACAAGTACCCTGTATAAACAAATAATGAAACATTATTCAGACAATTAGCTCAAAATGAATCAGGAACAATTTCTAAAGTACAATGAATCCAGAACACATTTTTTGCCTCACAGCAAGAGGTTTTGGTGGGAGTGATAGATGCGTTTAAGGTGGAGATGGGATTACATCAAGGATCAGCTCTGAGCCCTTTCTTATTTGCAATGGTGATGGACAGGTTGACAGATGAGATCAGACAGGAGTTCCCGTGGGCTATGATGTTTGCAGATGACATTTTGATCTGTAATGAGAGTATGGAACAGGTGGAGGAGACCCTGGAGAGGTGGAGATATGCTCTAGAGAGAAGAGGAATGAAGGTTAGCAGGACTAAGACAGAATATATGTGTGTGAATGAGAGGGAGGCTAGAGGAATGGTGAGGATGCAGGGAGTAGAGGTGGTGAAGGTGAATGAGTTTAAGTACTTGGGATGAACAGTTCAGAGTAATGGTGAGTGTGGAAGAGAGGTGAAGAAGAGAGTACAGGCAGGATGGAGTGGGTGGAGAAGAGTGTCAGGAGTGATTTGTGACAGACGAGTACCAGTAAGAGTGAAAGGGAAGGTCTACAAGAGGGTAGTGAGACCAGCTATGTTATATGGGTTGGAGACAGTGGCATTGACAACAAGGCAGGAATCAGAGCTTGACGTGGCAGAGTTGAAGATGTTAAGATTTGCACTGGGTGTGACAAGGATGGACAGGATTAGGAATAAGTATATTAGAGGGTCAGCCCAGGTTGGAAGGTTTGGAGACAAAGCCAGAGAGGCAAGATTACATTGGTTTGGGCATGTGCTGATGAGGGATGCAGAGTATATTGGGAAAAAATGCTAAGGATGAAGCTGCCAGGTAACAGGAAAAGAGGAAGGCCTAAGATAAGGTTTATGGATGTGGTGAGAGAGGATATGCAGGTGGTTGGTGTGACAGAGCAAGATGCAGAGGACAGGAAGAAATGGAAACAGTTGATCTGCTGTGGCGACCCCTAATGGGAGCAGCCGAAAGAAGAAGAAGAAGCAAGAGGTTTTCTGGTTCGATTCTTGGCTAGGGTGCCTTCTGTGTGGAATCTACTTGTCCTCCCTGCTTTTGTGTGGGTTTCCTCCTACATTCCACAGACATGCGTCTGGTCCATTTCTTCCTGGGCCTTTGCTGAAAATGGGCTCTGTCCTAGTTGGTCTTTACCAGTCAACAAATATTAAATAAATAAATAAACCAAATAAAAATAACATTGTCCCATTGGTTTAGAGGTTTTTTATTTTATTTTTGTTTACTGGGAAAGAGCAGTCATTGAACTTGACAATTTGCAGCCTCAGCCCAGGTTACATAACATAGAAACAACAGCAGCAATATGAGATTAAAATTATAACTAAATTACATAGTATAGTGACATAAAACAGATGCAAAATAATATACACATATTTACAAGAACATTTAAAAGAAGTAGGAGTCTTATCTCCAACCATCACCATGTTTCATTCTTTTATAGACAGGTGTTATAGGTGATGTAAATATGGTCCCACCAAAAGGACAGACATAGTGTGGAGGGAAAGCTTAGCAGTTAAGATAGCAGGAATTGTGGAATAGTAAGAACTGCAGTTGTGGGGCTTATAACAGGAGAAGTGGATACTAGAAATATATTGGAGAACGGATACAGCAGGTGGGGAAGCAGTGGGTTTGACTCTACTCTTATGACTGTATCAAATTTGTATGAAATGACTGAATCAAATTTAAATGGAATTTTATCTATTTGGTAAGCGTTCATAATGTTAGATTTGCTAAGGGAGCTATGCTGCATTTCTATGATTAATACACCAAGCATTTGTTTGGTTCCTTTCTTGCTGGAATATTTGATAATTGTGCCCAGCTTGTGATCAGGAAATGTGGTTAGCTATAGCCCTTTATATTGATATTGGCTTTTATGTCACAGAAATACATACCAAAAAGGAGGGGGTTGAGAACTGCACCCTGTGGAACAACACTGCAGACATTTTTTTCTGTCTAGAACAAACATCCCCTTCCTTAACAGTATGGGTTCTTGTTCAGACAATCCCATCTAGTGGGCTATGGTTGAATCAAGAGAATTTGAGAAGTGGTGTGAAAGACCTCAGAAAGTTCTAGATAAGCAGTGCAGATGGTATACCTTTTACGCATATTCTCAGTAACCATTTCAAACAACCTAGCCAAGTTAAGCAGGCATGATCTGCCTTTTACAAAGCCAAAATTATGTGTATGCAGTGATATAAGGTCATCCATATCATTGTTTGTTATATCAGTTTTAATATGTTCCATAGCCTAGCAAATAATCCTAGTGTTACTAATAGGCTTTCAATTCCCAGTTACAGTTGAGGGGCACCTTTACTTAAGGGCACTGCATCTGCCATTCTCCACACCTCAGGGACATACACACTTGAGAGACAGGTTGAAGAGTTGTTAGGGGGATTTTGTTAGTAGAATTTTATGCTTCTCATCAGGCATCCAGGGATATTGTCAAAACACAAAGAAGTAATGCTTTCAGTTTGACAAAGTTCAAAAAGGACTTTATCCAAATTGATCTCCAGGAGGTTGTGAGGGGAATAAATTTATCTGCAAGGATATTACCAATAACCTTGAGGTAAGATACAGAGGTACCATTGGAGATACGTTAAATACAGAATTGTTGGTTACTTGTAGGTTGTCTAATATAGCTGAAAAAGGCCCTAAAGTTACATTTTGAATTTGATATGATTCCTTCTACTAAGCCTAAATATTAGATGTATATCCAACAAAGTCCATGAACTCCATGCCACCATAGACTTGTACTCCCCAGATATAGTCATCCTGACAGAAACCTGGCTAAAACCTCACATTACCAGTGAGCAAATACTCCCTACAGGTTATCGCATACTAAGAGTAGACCGGCTAAACAAGAAAGGAGGCAGTGTAGCTATAATATTTAAACAGCATCTAAACATCCAGATCTTAAAATCATCAGCTCCACAAATAGGCAGTGAAGAAATAATATATACCAACCTCAAAATAAACCAAAACAAAACCATCAACATAATTGGATGCTACTTCCCACCTGGCCAAAACATCCCTCCACAAGAAAACCTCCTCAGCTGGTCTACCCACCATCTCCCCCAAGAAACTATCATTTTAGGTTATTTTAATATTGACTGGCAATCCTGTTCTGGCAACCATACAACCCATCTTGTAAACCTTCATGGCTTCACCCAACTAGTCCAGTCACCAACCAGGATAAATAAAAACTCCAGCAAGCACACTACCCTGGATTGGATTCTAGTCAGTAAGAGCCCCCAGTCATATATAACAGGCTGCTTATCAGATAGCCTCAGTGATCACTCCCCAATATTCCTACTCAAAAATACCTATACCAAGCTAAACCTGTCATCTACCGTCAAATACATAAAAACTAAACTTTAACCCACTCACATTCATCTCATCCCTCAAAGAATGTAACTGGCATCCTCTAAAGTACCTCAGTCTTGATGACGCAGTTGAATTTTTTTAATACTACCTTCCTGAGCATCCTTAATTACCATGCCCCCATAAGACTTTCCAGAATCAAAGTACAACCCTCCCCATGGCTACAGAAAACCACTAAGTCAGAAATGAAAAACAGGGATAAAGCCTGGGAGCACTGGCGCAAAACCAAAACCCCCTCAACTAGACAGAAATTCCTAGAACTACGCAACAAAGTCAAAAAGCTAATAAAACAGGACAAATTCCAATACTACCAGTCTGCCCTAGACTCCTCCCAACACAGCCCCAAACAATTCTGGTCCTCCATAAACTCCATCCTCCACCCAGGTAAAGTCAGTACCCCTTCTCCTAACATCTCTCACTCCTCAGAAAATATTGCTACCTCATTCAACACACACTTCACGCAAACCATACTATCACTAGCTAAACAACACAACCCCCCTCCCCTCCAACCCACACCTTCAACTAGTGATTTCCCCACTATCTTCTCTTTTTCTCCTGTACCTACCTCCAACATAAAAAAACTCTTAACTAAACTTAAGCCCACCAAATTAGCAACAGACAACCTCCCAAGTGAATACCTACAAATCGCAGCTGATGCTCTGGACTACCCAGTATCCATCTTGATTAACCGATCTCTGTCAGAAAGTTACGTTCCCACACTGTGGAAAGTATCACATATAATTCCCCTCCACAAAGGCGGACCCTCCACAGACCTAACCAATTACTGCCCCATAGCTATTCTCTCTCCACTCTCCAAAATACTAGAGAGATGCATACACTCTCAGGTCTCAGACTATCTCCTTACCACCACTGCCTTACTCTCCTTTACTTACACTATCCTTCAGCATAAAAACAATGGCTATCTCTCCTCTGCTACTTTCCTAGACCTATTTAAAGCATTTACCATGGTCCCACACAAACAACTTGTCTCTGTCCTCAATAACCTATCCTTCTCACAATCAGTCACCAACTGGTTTCAGAGTTACCTGTCTGACCGCCAACAATCCGTTGTATGGCAGAATGACATATCTCCCCAACTACCTGTCTCCATAGGGGTTCCCCAAGGATCCATCCTTGGACCCCTACTCTTCTCTGTTTTCACCAATAATCTAGCCTCTGCCACCAAACATGGAACACTCATACAATACGCAGATGACTCAACCATCATCTGCTCAGCCCAGTCCCTACCAAAACTGCAAAAAGTCACACAGGAAGCCTTTTCCTCTGTTGAAACTTGGTTATTCAATGCCCAGTTACTACTCAACCCAAACAAAACTAAACTTCTCATCTTCCAACCCACCAAACATACTCAAAACAACTCTCACTTTAACATCACAGCAAAAGACAATACCACTATATACCCAACTGAACACACCAAATTACTAGGAGTGGAAATAGACAATAAACTAAAATTTGACATTCACATATCCACGACCATTAAAAAAGTCCACAAAAAACTAGGAGCGTTATACAGAAATAAGCATCCTCTCACCAAAGCAGCAAAGATTTCAATAGCAAATTCCCACCTTATCTCCACCCTACTTTATGCCTCTCCAATATATACCAACCTAAGGCAATGCGATCTAAACAAGCTAGAGACCTGCTACAACAAAATAGCCAAATTCGCCACAGGGGCATCCTACCATAGTCACCACTGTCTCTCACTTGCTGAACTGGGCTGGCTTGAACTCCCTCACCTCCTTCAATGGTATCAACTCTCACTCCCCCACAAACTAGTAAACCATCCACTAAATGTCCCATCCCTCCAGAATCTACTCCAACCCTATCTCACCACCAGACCACTAAGATCCAGCAACAAAAATTACTTGCAGATCACTAAAGCCAGTAACTCTGCTGGTGAAGCACTATTCTCTTGCACCGTAGCCAAATTATGGAACTCCCTCCCACCCACAATTACCTCCGTACCATCATGCACCCACTTCAAAACTTTACTAAAAGTGCACCTAAAAACATGCTGGCTATGCCCTTGCAACTCCCACTCTAATATCACCCACCCCATCCACCCACTATCTTTCTTTCCACTCCACTAACTACCTTGATTATAGCAAGCTCAGATGCTCATAAGCCTAGTACTTATTATACAGCAGGAACTTCTTATTGTAACATGTGTTAATGTCTGTTATGTACTTCACAGATAAAGATTCTAGTTGTCTACTGATGTACTATGTTCTTCATCTGTAAATATGTTGTAAGTAATTGCTATGTAAATTGTTAATCGCAATGTAATCCAATGTAACTACTGTCTGTTTATTTTAACTGTGGAGCTTTTCTCCCCGGGCCTCCACTGAAAATGGACCTACGTCCAGTTGGACACTCCCAGTCAACAAATATAAATAAATAAATAAATATGACCCTAAGTTCATAGTTGGCCTTACATTTCCCAATGGTAAGCTTGAGAGACTTACTTACTAACTTTAAATACGTTTTGTAATGTTGAAGTGGGTGTCTTTCTGTGATGCCCAAGAGGTCCTTTCTTTTTGTCATAGAACTTGGAGATGTGGTAGTTCCACAATATAGGCTTAGTTTTAAACATGCCATTCTGCTTCCACCAGTTTAGCATGGATACTGCAATGTATTTACCCAAGTGGGAGCAAAATTTAGAAGTGTAGATGCAGCCTCATTTACAATGTTTGATGGGAAGCTGTACTGATTGCAATTATCAATAAGTTCCATAAATTATAAATACTTGGTTTGGGAGAAATCCATGAATATAAAGGAGTTATTAGGGGCTACAAAGCAGGTTTTCATCAAGAAGATTGCAAAAAAGGTAGTCAGATTTAACTAAGGAGGGGATTAACAAGTGGGATGACACAAATAAGAGAAATATGTGTGAGGACAAGTTCAAGAAAATTGATTGGCAAGGCAGAGAAATTGGTCAAGTGTAGACATTTACAAAGTCTAGAAAATTCTAGGTATTTGTTGTTTGGCAGTACATCTTTGCTAGTTTATGTGTGGATAGTCAAACTTGCCCATAAGAAAGGTATTTGGCTTAATCACTAACTTTTCCAACTGGTGAAATTATTCCACATGCTTTGAAGGGGTCATAGATAAGGATCTATAATTGGATCTGCATGCATGATTGGCCTTATATTCTACAATGCAGGGAGTGGTATCAGTACCATGAAACCAGGCTTCTGTAATTAGACAAATGCTGATGTCTTAAAGGTTAAGGAAGACCTTAAGTTTAGAATTGTTTGTTATTTAGGCTCCTGCATTAAGCAGTGCTACCCTGATATTATCCAGATTAGAATTTACTATCTTGCGATGTCCATGAGATGAGCTCTGCCCAAAGAAGGCATTATGGGGGTAGGAAAAATCTTTGCTAGTATGCAAAAAAGAAAGGGTGAAAGATGCAGTCCAATGCTATCAAAGCATGTGGACCTATTCACCATTTCATCCAATCAGTCGCACACTGACTCCCCTAAACTGTTACCAATTTACTAGCCAATTATTTTATTTTATTTTATTTATTTATTTAACATTTGTTTACCGGGAAAGTCCAACTTGGAATGGAGCCAATTTTCAGCAGAGGCCCGGGGAGAAATGCTCCAGTTGCATGTCTTTGCAACTATTGAATTGTAATTATTGTAATTTGTAATAATTGTAATTATTGAAGATAATTGTGTTATCCTTGAATTTAGGCATCATTCTTGGTAATGATAGAATGCTGCTCAATGCCTAGGCCTTGTCTTCTTCAAAAACATGAGCTAGAGCTCAACAATGTCTTTCTGCATGTCTCCCATGGTGGACTGTGTAAGAACATTCATATGCACATAGTCAACTGAAAGCTTAGAGCTATATCTTGGGAAGTAAAGGGATCTAAGGGCCTTGGCAGCATCCCTAATCCCTCCACTAGAGAGGCAGCTACCTGTCACTCTATCATTTGCCAACCTGAGAAGTGTTGTCTGAGTGTCTTACAACGGAGTAGTCAATGATTAAGATGTTTCTGGGATCTGCTGCATTATGGGACCTTAGCGAAAAAGTCTGCAGTGTAGATGACACCCAGTAACTGTAGGTGTGGATACCAATAGAAGTATGATCTGCTTACTGTTTCTGATTTCTTACTCAAGATGTGAAAACTCTGTAAATAATTGTTCTACACTGTTATGGATATAAATGTCTAATGTTTATCGGATGTATTAGAAACCAATTTTTGTTAATTGTTCTGCAGTAATTTAATACTGCCATATGTTTTGTTTGTGGAGCTTTTCTCCCTGGGCCTCCACTGAAAATGGGCCTTTTTGGCACAGTGGGCTATCTCAGTAACCAAATGTCAATAAATAAATAATTGTGCTATGATGCTTACGTAAGCTAACAGGATGTTTAGGAGGCCTAGGAAGTCGAGACAAGGATTTCTTTACTACCTTGTATGTAGGAGTAATATTTTGGTGCTGTATAAATGCAGTATTGTGGAACTGTTTACTGACAGCAAGAGGAAAGAAGCGATTAGACTCTGATTTACAAAACTAGATTTATTGCGCAGGAAGAACCAGTATGTGTCAGAAAAAGTGAATTGCCAGTTTGCATGAGGCATTTTGCTAGACTGCCTCAGAAAATCAAGAGATAGTAGGCTGGCTAGTGATGAGGCTAAAATACAGTAGGAGTCTATGGTGATAGGTAATGTTTTTCCCCTGGGGATTACTATTTGAATAAATAACAGTTAATGGAATTAACAGAATATACATCTAAAACGAATAAAAAAAATAAAAATTAGTTTAAAGGGTATGCCTCCAAAAAAGATACGGCTTTGCGTACTAATAAGAACTAATAAGAACCAATAAAGAGAAGTGGGAGGCAACTATGTGGTCAAATTACCATAAACAGTGGACAGCTCGAGAGCCACTGGGTGTAACAATACCAGAAACAGGGTGGAAGTGTGGGGAACTTTTTCTCACAAAGCAAATCTGTTCTATGACAGAGGCTGTTTCAATGAGTTTTCTCTTGAAAACTTTGAATGTTTTATTTGCATTTAAAAACAAATATTGGTCCCTAACTCCTCCCTCAGCTCAGAAAAAATTAACTCTAAATCCTACGATGCACCAAAAGGCGCAGCCTTGTTCTCCCCTAACCAGAATATTTACTTTAACACACTAAAAAATAGAACACTGCAGTTATACAAAAATATACAACACAGTATAAGAAAAATAAGGAAAAACTTATGTTTCCCACACAGCAATCTGTTCTATGGCAGAGGCTGCTTCAGTGAGTTTTCTCTTGGAAAAGATGTTAACAACTCTTCAGTGAGTCATACACTGGTCTCCTGCATGGTAGGTAGGGATACTGACTACTACAATAACGAGGAAGACATGTATACATCACTTTAAACTTTGTCACATTAACCAAACAAAATAAAACCTAAAATAATTCTATATTAACCATAATACAGAATTGTTCATTTTCAAAGTGTAATTAATACCCTCAGAAGGGGTGGTATTGTAGAATAGTGGGATTTACAGGAACTGAAATGCCCACAATTTACCAAGTTAAGCTTTATTCACACTCCTAGGTTTATGAGTGAGTACTAGGCTATCATCCCTAATGGGACATTTTAAGCCTAGTCATGCTTCGCATTTGTCAAGCTATGTTATCTCAAACAGGGCCATAGCTATGTTTGAGTACTTCTCATTTGTAACAGATTATTTTGTTTGGGTCTTGCCTTCAGTATGTTATTCCACAGCATTGCCTAATATGTTGGATAGCATTGTTTGCAAAGTCAAGTAGTATAAATGCATAAAAAACTTCTCACAGTGGCATAAATAGCATATTATACAATGAAATGTCATTATTATTCAAAAATGAGCATGTTGAGTGGACAGACCAACTAAAGTACCTGTTGTAAATCAAGCATATACCAATAGAAAAAGCTCTTGTCTCCTAAAGTACCATTAAGTGGCTGGACTTTTTTCTATTCGTATATGCTACAAATGCATACCACTCAACTGTCTAGAATTTTGCCTCATATTTTTCTTCTCTCCCTCATAAAAATTGTGGTTTTCTGACTAATCACTGAGGAGTGAAGTCACTAAATAATAACACACTTTTGAGTTTCAGACTTCATATCCTTCAGACAATGCACACTAGCATACATCATGTTATTCTAGCAGCTTTTTAATTTTATAAGAGCAATATTTATAATATAATCTGCCTTTGTCCCCCATTATTTAATGCTTTGTCCATATTTCTTGAGCTAAGAGTTTGAGAGGTATCTTAATGTGGGGCAAGATCAAGTACAATAAAAATCAGGTACGTTCTGCAAAAAATGAAGAAATGTACCTTGTTTTCCTTGTATTTTTGGTCCGTCTCAGCAGGCTCTCATACTCATCATACAGGTTTGAATGATATTTGTATCAAGTGCTCCCTAAAAAGGAGAGTGTTGGACAAGTAATGATATATTCTGAAATAGTTTTGATTAATTTTTGAATATTTGATCTTTACATTTTTTAAGAATTATTTAAAGTATTTTTATTTCAGTTTTGCTACACTCTGTGTCAGTTTCATGGTTTGTGCAATATTCTGTGTAATTCCTTTGCAATTACTGCCTGCCACTTTAAATTGCTTTGCCTCTCCTTTCCTTCTTATTAGCTCATTGTGTTTTCTGCATCATGTGACTTTACTGGTCTTTTTAAGCTGAGTGCTTGTGCTGTTGTATATTTCTGAAGAAGACTTAATTATAAGACAAAAGTGCTAATATTTTCTGGTAAAGTTGTGCTTATTTTAATAAATCTGCTGTTCTGTCATCCTGGTTGCGGTTGGTGAAGTGGAGTTTGGCTGGTTTTGTTTTTTCATTTTGCTGGTTTTATGGCTTCGGATGAGCAGTCTACATCAGATTTTGGCTTTTCACAACCTGACATGAACTTTTTACAGGACTGTGTACAGAATTTAACTTTACTTGTTCAATAACTTTTGAAGGAAAGGAGCAGTAACAACAATTCCTGTAACAGTGATGAGGTAAATTTACTATCACAATATTTTTTTGATGTGGGTCTTTCTGGTAATGCTGAAATTCCTCCAGAGGAACAACAGTTTTTACTGAAGAACAGACAAGGCTCTCTTCAGGGCCCAACACATTGTGCCTCTGAACACAATATTACTGTTAATCTGGAGGCTTGGCTTAACAGGAACACTGGTTTTAATGGAAGCAGTTCCAATGTTTCTAGTGTTTTGGATGAACATATATTTACTTTTCAGCAAAAGCTGCTCAGCTATCACAAATTACAACATGAAATTTTTTATTTTCAAGAATGTATTAAACTTCAGCAAGTCCCTAAAGGTTTGAGGTGCTGGAAATATCCAACTGGACGTATTCAGTATTTTCTGCTACATCAGGAACTAATAGACATGTTTGACCAGCATGGCTGTGAACTGATGGCGCTGCTTGTAAAACACAATTCCACTATTATGGATGAACTATATCTTGAAATTAAACAACTTGATAGTAAAATAACACAAGATTTACAATTTCAACAATACAAGAGGAGATATCAAAATATTTTTGGTGATATTGACAAGATTCATGACTCTATAAAACAGCGAACGATAAGGAAGCTCGAAAGGGATAAAAAAGATTATCTTAAGGGGACTGCGTACCCCCCCCCCACATCAACAAAGAGTCCAGGGTAAAGGACCAAGCTACCAACAGGATTCATCAGATGACGGCTCAGATGAAATGGATGCCCCTTCCAACAGTCACAATCCCCCTTTAAGACAGAATGAGCCTCGGAGTTTGGAGCGAATTCGCAATAAACAAGCAGATCATTACAGCCCCTACCCCAATCCTCACTGGAGATTCCAGCCACAAGGAAGGAAGAAATCCGACAGAGGCCGCTCCAATGGAGGACCACATTAGAAGCCCCAATGGACAACAGGTACTTTTATTGTTTCTAACACCCCTGGTGATTTTCATATTTACAACTACAGCTCTTTAACAACAAACATGCTAATTTATTCTGCAGGGGACTTACTTTTGTTCCTAATAGATGAGTTGATATTTCTAAGATCATTACAGATTTCAAAAAAATTTTTATGAGAAATCTTAACTTGTGTGTATTACTGGGTAACCATGAATATGTTCCTGATCCACATTGTCCGAGTTTTCCCAGCATAATCAGTCCTGATTTACATCTGCTTCTGTTACAGTTTGGAAAAGTTGTGAGGTGGATATTCGATAGCATTTAAATGCTGGGACTGGTAGTAAATCTTTTAACTTGAGAAGATCTCAATGGGCAATGTTAAAGGAAAGTACTGGCTGTGACAATCTTAGAATGATGCAGCCAGACAAGGGAGGAGGTCTAGTGGTGATGGAACAGATGGACTACCAACAAAGAATATTTAATCTTTTATATGATGTTTCATATTCTGAAGTTTCACTGAATGAAATTAAAATTTCTTACAGGAGGATTGACGGTTTCCTTTATGATATGCTTATGCAGGGTGAAATTTCCCCTGAACAATACAGGTACACGAGTGTTGATTTCCCCAATGTTCCATTTAGTTTTGGAGTGCCTAAGGTACACAAAGACCTCCTGGATTCACCTTTTAGACCCATTATTAATGCTGCTCACACAAAGACATATTTTATTGATAAATTGACCATTTATTGAAAGCCTATGTCTCTGCTATACCACAGCTATACAGAGACTCTTGGGATTTTCTGGCAAGGTGCAATAATTTGGTTCTATTTCCTAACTTATGTTTCATTACCATTGACGTCAAGGATTTATTTACATGTATTCCACATGGGACTGGCATAGCTTGGTTTGAGGAATACCTCACATTTCACTTGAAAATGGATCGGGGCTGATCAATATGGTGTCCACTCTTATGTGGGTTGTTTTGGAATATAACTTTATTTACTTCAAAGGTCATTCTTTCAAACAGACAAAGGGAGTTGCCATGGGTGCAGCATGCGCCCATTTATTTGCAAATATTTTTATGGCAGCATGGGAAGTACAGTCTTTTGAGCAATACCCCTATACTCTGCATATATACATGTATACCCACTACCCTGACGGACTGTTTATTGTTTGGGCCAGTCCTGTGCCCCTTATTGATGATTCGATGAGGTACATTAACCACACTACATCTTTTTTTGGTTTTTACTCACACTGTGGGTCTTAGTGGGATCAATTACCTTGACGTCTCCTTAACTTTTGACCATGAGAGGGTTTCTATTTCTTCTAAAATTTATCGTAACCCTACTTATTCCAACTGCTTACTACATTATACCAGCAACCACCCCTATCACCAGAAACGTGGGATGGTCAAGGACCAACTGGTTAGAGCAGCTAGGATGGTCACCTTATGGAGTGAGTTTGTGGAAGACTGTAATAGGTTGAAGGACATGTTTGTCAACAGGGGATATCCCTTGGATCTTATTGAGTCTCTCAGGGCCGAAGTGATGGAAAGAGGTTTATTTTCCCCTTTTGATGCCTTATCAGGATGTATGTAGTCCCCCCCCCCCCCCCCATGTAGAAAACAATTCTAGGCTATTCAGCCCATGTGGGACATGTTGTTGGATCGGTTACCTAAGAAAGATGATCTATTTGAATTTAATCATCCTTTGGTCACCACTTTCGATAGTGACAGTACATTTATTGAGTCTATTGTTTATAAAAACTGGACTTGCATTACACAGGATCGGGAATTGTTGGAGAAATTGGTGGCCCGGGAAGACTGTATACAAGAGAGGATGTACTTTTAAAAACTATTTTGAGAGTTCCAATATCAGCAGGTGTAAATCTATGTCGTGCAATATGTTAAAATGTGGTGCATGTAGCCAATGCAGCCACATATTGGTCAGTGACTGTATTTAGATTAATGATAAAACTTTATTTATCAAAGGGAAATTTAATTGCCAGTCTAGTAATGTGGTCTGCATTGCAAGATGTGGGTCTTACCCTGCGGTTTATGTTGGCAAGACCGAGAGAAAGTTAAAACAACGTATCTATGAGCATGTTTATGACCTCAAGAAACATAAGGAAAACAATGCCCATTTTAGACATACTACATTATTTCCAGAGCATAAATTTCATTTTTGGGTCTTGGAACAGGTGAAATGAGACTCCAGGGGTGGCCATTTGTCCTTATTGTTCGATGAGAGGGAGCTGTGGTGGCAGATATTTCTAAATGCATCTGTGCCACCAGGTTTGAATGATGTTATTAGTATCAAGTGCTCTGTAAAAAGGAGAGCATTGGACAGATAGTGATATATTATGAAATATGTTTGATTAATTTTAAATATTTATTCTTTACAATTTTTTAAGAATTATTTAAAGTATTTTTATTTCAGTTTTGTTACACTCTGTGTCAGTTTCATGGTTTGTGCAATATTCTGTGTAATTCCTTTGCAATTACTGCCTGTCACTTTAAATTGCTTTGCCTCTCCTTTCTTATTAGCTCATTGTGTTTTCTGTTTCTCATGACTTTACTGGTCTTTTTAAGCTGAGCACTTGTTCTTGTTGTATATATTTGAAGAAGTCTTAAATGTAATATGAAAGCACTAATAGATTCTGCTAAAGTTGTGTTTATTTTAATAAATCTGCTGTTCTGTCACCCTGGTTGCTGTTGAAGTACAGACTCTCATAGCTCTGATCTGTCCAAATTTTATAGTTTAAAAAAAAAAAAAAGCAAAAATTTCGTCTTCCTCTGTTGCTTCTCTTAAACAGCACTGATGTACTGTGCAAGTGTGGGAACCTAAATCCCATACGCATGCACAGTACATCAACAATTGTGGAAGAATAGAAGACAACTCAGAGAAACACTATGGCATCATACCTCTCAACTTCTTAGAGCAAGAAATCTGGACAAAGCCATAAATAGTGGGGGGACAAAGGTCCAAAAATAGGGACACTTTTTAAATATTGCTCTTACAAACTTAGAAAGTTGATAGAATAACAGGTTTGCATTAACATACATTTTCTGAAGGGTATGAAGCCTGAAACTCAAATGGCTGTCATTATTTTCTGACTCTTGTCCTCAATGATTTGCCTGAAAACCACAACTTTGAGAAACAGACCAAAACTATGAGGCAAACATCTGGACATGCTGCAAAAATCTATATAGTTGAGAGGTATGTGCAGCACTGTTACACAAATACATTATTTAAGATAGATAAGCAATTAAATAATGTCATTGTGGAATTGTGATAACTTAACTTGTAGGTGTGGGTATATGAGGATTTACCCATAGTTGGCTTTGTTCGATCACTCAGTCTTCACCCTCATGATCAACATACCAGCCATGAGTAAATCCTCATATACCCACACGCAGTTGTCAGTTTTTGTTGAAATAGCTGACAGAGATTGCAGACAGAACTTAACAATGACCTTTTTTAAATATAAGGCAGGCTTTTCTTTGAAACAGAGTATTTAGTACAAGAGAATTATATTCGTACAGGTAACAGCGGTTATTCACAAAGTAACACTGATAGCAAAAAAGAGCAGTTTTGAGCTAGAAGGACTTGGGGGGGGCCTTCCACAGAAAGTACACAACAGGTGAAGATACTTCAAAAGACGTAACCTTCAGACACTTCTAGACAGTTAAAATATAAAACACATTAACCTTCCATGTAGCTTTTCTAGTATGCACAATGTAAGTTCTCTCAAGTGCCTCTGCACATAACACATTGTGGTGAGCTACCACTACAATAAAGGATTGCAGAAAAAATAAATATATACAGAAGAAAATACTCAATGAAAAACACAGCCAGATGCCTTCCTAGACTTGCTTGTACAGTTTTTGTTAAATTCCATACCTTAAAGTAAGTGCAGGCAAAGACCTCGGAGGTGATTATTAGAAATGTCTGGAAAAGAATGAAACATAGTGAAGGTTGGAGTTGAAGACTCTTTAGGGGTTTTAAGATTTGAAAGACGACATTAACTTGTGGGATTGCTAGTAACTTGCATATGATATACGTGCTCTGCACTTTAAGATTTTAATGATAAAGTTAAAAATGTAGTCTGACTTCACAGCTGAGATTTGATCTGATACATGCGTATTTGATTTTGCTAAACAGAGAAGAATATTCTTTCATGCAATGAAGTATTTTGCTTACTTTTAGCCTCACAGATGAACTACTGTAAAAAAGAAGCTTTTGTTTCATTTCTTTATAGCAGATAAAAATATTACTGAAAGACATGCTCATATCAATTGTTCTCTTCAACACTTTTAAACTTCCTTTCCAGAAAATTCCCCTGAAATTCAAATGCATCTTTTATAATACTAAAAGATCATTTTTCTTTCCTTTTCTTTTGTCTTATCCACTCCTCTATTTGTGTGTGTATTTAGTACTTCATATGTCATAAAAATTATTATTGCAGGAAATGATGTGTCTTTTCTGAGATAAGAGGAAAAGGGACATTAGTCCTCCAAACAGCCATCCAGTCTTCCAGACATCCTTAGTGGTATTTGGTTCCAGTAACATTTGTTAACAGTGTAAGTGAAATTGTGCAAGGATCTTATCCAGCTATGCAAAAGGGCAAAACATAATGTACTGCATAAAATCAGTACAGTTACATATAATAATGCCATGGCCAGCCCACATCTGTAAGACAGTACACAGCACATATATGCACACACACACACACACACACACACACACACACACACACATACACACTCTCTTTATTTAATCTGAAAAACAACTATTTGTTATTTCAAATGCTCATCGGTCACTTCCTTGCCTTGTTCCTTCTTCAGCAATGTTATATAACTCTTAATATTTCCTGCTTCAGTGTGAATGAATGTTTATCCCTTATTTGGATTTTGTAATGAAATCTCATGCTAAAGTGACCATGAAAGTGAGGAGCAAGTGTTCGTGGCCACAAATTCCTTCCGAGTATTTTCACTTAAAGTATTTCTTTTGTTTTGGGAGGGTAAGTGAAATATTGAATCTTGTGCTCACTGTGCTGCATAAAATAATAAAAATAAATAAATAACTTCAGAAAAATAAAAATGTTTTATAAAACACAAAATAATGTTGTATATCCCTTCTTGTTTGGTGACCAAGCCTGGAACGTATTCCAATAGCTACAGAAAAAAGGGAAAAACTGTGCCATATGTCAATAGATGCTTAACTCACCTCTTCCTAAATATTTAAGAAATCACTATAGCAAGAACTATCCATGGTCTAGAAAATGAACCAAACTAAATAAACAGTTTCAGACGAAGCAGCTTCAGAGAAATTACAACAACAAAGGTAGAAGCAAGACCACCAGAGCCCATCTCAACAATCAGGGTCCTTTATATACTAATCTATGACAACCACGCTGGTCACCACTTTCCTTCTCCTCTACACCCTCATTCCCTTCAGAGTCATCTACCCCCCCCCCCCCAATCCCCTCAGAGGTAGCATCAACCTTTTTTGCAAACCAGTAATACCAGATTACTGTAGAAACACAGATAAATGCAAGAAATCTGCATCTCATCATCTACTTCTTTAATTATAGTCTGGATAAATCAAGCAAAATACTGGATTACATGAATCGGATGCCAGAATCAAAATTGCTACGATAAACACGAACAACTTCAGATATGGAGATGATACCTGTCTGATGGCTGAAAGCAAGGAACAGCCTGCTGACAGCCTGCTGACAGAGATGAAAGCAGAAAGTGTAAAAGTTAACTTCTGCTTGGACTCAAAAAAACTAAATTGTCATCCAGAAGTATCAGTTCTTTGTAAACAGATGGGGAAAGTGAGTGCGGGTTCACATTTTTATGTTCCTGTGCTCGGAAATCTCCACATTTGGTGATTGCAGCCATGAAATTAAGATACCTGATTTTTGAAAAGAAAGCTATGGCAAATTGGGATAAAACTTTAAAAAAAATAAGAGCATCATATTGTCATCAAAGATCTGTGTAGCCAAAGCCATGGTTTTCCCAGTAGGAACATATGGCTTTGAGAGATGAAATATAAGTAAAGCTGATTCTGGAAAAGCTGATCCCCCATTCTGGAATTATAGCTAAACTCACTAAACTAGGTATAAATCCCTATGTCACAAGATGGGTTGCCAACTGGCTCACTGACAGAACCCACACTGGAAAAGTTGCAGACTCCAAATCTGACTTCAAACCATTGACAAGTGGAGTACCACAGGGTTCAGTCCTGGGACCTCTCCTAATTGGTATCTATTTCTCTGAAGTACAGGCTAACACAGAAGGCCTCTGGATAACGAAGTTTTGAGATGACTGAAAACTAGGAGCTATAGTCTAGTCCACAAATGATGTGAACATCCTACAGAGGGGCCTCACTGAGACAGATGCCTGGTGTCAGAGCCATGGCCTCAAGCTCAATGCTAAAAAGTGCACTGTTATCCCCTTTGGTAAAAACTCTGTACCCATGAACTACCACATAGGCAGCAGTCTTCTTAACACTGAATGTGTGATAAGAGATCTTGGGACCCAGGTGGACAGTAGTCTCTCCTTTGATAATCACATTGCCACAGCAGTCAGGAAATCCTTCTACGTGGCACACCTCATCACAAAAGGGTTCTCATCCAGGAAAAAAGAGGTCATTGTTCCCCTCTACTCGACACTTATTAGACCCATTATAGAGTACAACGCCCCTTTTGGAATGTACCTCACAAGACATCTGCAGCAGCTGGAAAGGCCACAGAAGTACTTCACAAAGAGAATTACTGGCCTCAAACAGATGCCCTACACTGATCGTCTCAAAAAACTCCAGCTTTACTCTGTAGTGTATCGCCTACTCTGAGGTGATCTCTGCCTAACATATAAAGCTATGTCAAACCCAGAGCTGTTGGACATGCTACACCTAAAGAAATCCCAATCCCTCCGAGCTACATGCTCTAGGGACCTAAACCTTGTCACCGCAATAAACAGGACTTGCTGGAGGGATAGATTCCTGTCCCAGAGACTTCCCATATTCTGGAACAGGCTACCCATCTATGTCAAGCAAAGTTCCTCATTAACACTCTTCAAGAAAAATCTTGATGAGTGGATGGGAAATAGGAA
This sequence comes from Protopterus annectens, assembly GCF_019279795.1. NCBI lineage: Eukaryota > Metazoa > Chordata > Ceratodontiformes > Protopteridae > Protopterus > Protopterus annectens. Next base: position 202,426,762 of record NC_056750.1, read on the forward strand.
ATACACCCTGAAGATCACTTCTGTGGCTCTGTTTGACAGGGGCACAGGAAATTAACTTTCTTGGGTTGGCGTAAGCCAGGGAACTTTGTTGGCTAGGCTTACTTAGGCCCTTGGACCGATAGCCTAGTACCTACCTATGAAAATCAATACTTCTGGACTGTGGGGTTGGAGAAGACTTTTGGGAATTTCATGGGTTGAAAGAAGGTCTGTGAATCAGTACTTAAGGTAATAAACTCAGTCTGTTCACTGAAAGGTCTGGCTGTAAAATTTAAACACAAATATTTTGCCCACTTACCTTGAAGTTGGGATTTACTATAGTAGACACTGGTGCTGGGGAGAGATTAAAGGTAGAAGAAGACAGCACCAGCGATTAAGAAAGATAGATGGACAGACACTATTACTCAAATTTGGAATGTCAATTTCCAAGAACTTAAGTAAGCAGTTGTTAACAGTCTTGATATGCTAAAAAACTTTAAGTCATGAAGAGTCAGACTTGCTAAATTACTAAACAACAACAATGTGGGTACCTTTTGGCAGTGTTCATGGTTGTAGCTGAGGAAAGAGTTTTTCAATGACTGTCAACTCTCTTCTGTGCATTGCACTGCCATGTTTATGTAGTTCAACACAGACCCATCAAGTTTCAAAATGTCCAGTGCATCATGTGTGTGTGTGTGTGTGTGTGTGTGTGTGTGTGTGTGTGTGTGTGTGTGTGTGTGTGTGTGTGTGTGTGTGTGTGTGTGTGTGTGTGTGTGTGTGTGACATAATTTCACCCAGAAATATCATGAAAACAGTGCAGCTCAAAAAATGATATTCCTATATACAACATATGCCATGCTTTTCAAACCTTGGGAATGAATGTATTTTTTTGCTCTACAAAGAGCTCAGAAAAAATATGCATTCTGTAGTTCCACTGTCTATAATGGATTTTTTTTCTTTTTCTTTTACATTACCTACACCTGCAGTGCAAATGTAGAGTGTTTTAAAACTGGAGTACATATTTTCCAGTCTAATCACATATGTTGGACTTCTGTCTGTGATGTCAATAGATTTACTCTGACCAGCAACCTGGATGTTAGATGACTAGCTAGATTAAGGAATGGGAATATGGCAGCTTGTTTATTTTGGGGGGACAAATAAAAACCTGTAATGCAGGATTACCCTCAGTAGAGACTTCAGTACTAACAAAACAGCCAAATATCCTTTTCTATATATTTATTTAATAAACTGATATCAATGTCTACCTGCATCCTAGGAACTAATGAAAGACACAAATCAAAAAACAAAATTAAAATGAAGACCTAATATGAGCTACCATGTAATTTCATAAAAATGTAAAACTAAAAAGCATAGCATATACTAACATATTGATTTATTTCATACCAAAAAATTTAATTAGGAACCACATTCACCACGTTTGATAGTTAGACAAAAACATAGTTGAACACCAAACTTCTTATGCAAACAAATAAAATTGCATGTTAAAAAAACATGAAAAATAATAAAACAGTTACGAGCAATTACTGCTTAAAAAACGTACATTTAAACCCACTCTGTGGGTTCAAAATACTATTTAAACTTGGCTTTAAGCAGAGATAATTTCTGGTATGTTGCTCTAAGGGGAAGCAAGTGCATTTGGCCAATCTTGTAAGCAGTCTAAATTACCTACACATTAACATTTAGCTCAAAGACATCAGTCAAAGGGTTTTGTGAACAGTAATTAGTTTGGCATACTTATGGAAATCAGTCAAGAAACTGAAAAAAAAAAAGTAATGTGACTAGAGGCTACCAAAATGTGGACATTAGTTAAGATAAGGAAGCAGCTGTCTGATGCAAGTTATGACATACTAGTCCATTCATACTACAAAGGTACCATTAAGGGAAAATCTTGGACAAAGTATGAAAGGTTGATAAGCTGGAAGACTTTATAGACAAAGCATTAAAAATAAGCATTGAAGTTGATGAGATATTGATCGATCATTTGAATACAATTTCAGCTCTGTAGCAGGAGTAGGTAACATTGAAGGAGAAACTGTTTAGTTAGCAAGTGAAGTTACAAATGTTAAAAAAAAAAAATAAGCAAACTGACCAAGAAGACGGGAATGGAAAAATCATATCAATGTAACTGGAGCCCGAAAACAGAAGTAGAAGATTGACTGTGTCACTTTTGTGAACGATACATTGGCAATATGAGTGACATGCAGGTTCACCAAATTACAACCGAGAGAGCATACAGGACCTTTTAAAGAGTAGATAGGCTGTCATATTTGTGAATATTAAGTTGGCAATAATGGATTGGCTTGTAGGTTCATCAAATTACAAATGAGAGAGCATACAGGATCTTTTGCCAGGGCCAATACTGGTAGTCAAGTGATTTCAACTTCTATTGTGATTTGAAACTTGCTTTAAAAGAACCATTTTTTGTTACTCTGGACACATGGCAAAATCTGCAAAATTGGAGAAGAGTAAGAATCTTTTTTGAAAATAATTTTTTTTTCCAGTTCAGATCCTTTAAAAGTGAGTCCAGTTCTTGGGAATTATACATGCGTGAAGGGTAAAGAAAGTGAAGAACATTACATCTCCATAGTGAGATGCATGGATGTCCCACTCACCAGGTTAGATAAGGAGAAAGTCATGGTCAGCTGCCTGTCCGATGCCAGGATTCGTCAGATCACACATGCACTCAGGTCTCTTGGCAACAGCTAGCATTATGACTGTCATAGCTCATGTTTGTGAGCAACCTGAGACGTACCTCACTGGACTATATGAAGAGAGAAATTGAGCTCTCTGAGTATGTGCCCCAGGCAGGTATGTCCCTAGCCTTGAGCAGCATATTACCCTCACCTAGAATAATGCCACAGTATCAATAAAAAAATTATCGATTTCAATAATTGGCTTAGTTTTTGGTGTCATTCCAAGGGGATCCAGTTTCTGTCAGCCTGGGATGACACTGTCGACAAACCTCACTACTTTGCCAGAGACTATTTGCACCTGGCACCATTAAGCTTTCAGCTGCTGACAAAGGCTCTTGCCTCCCCCATAGTACCCTTATTAGGCAACGTCTCAAAAACAAAATTGTAGACATGAAATTTGCCAGTCATAACAAAATAAGGGTTATGCTGGCAAACTCTAGCAGCTTAAACCAAAAACTGCACACCCACGAAGCACTCCTATCACTGGAGGATGTAGATGTCTGTGCAGTCAGAAAAATCTGGCTCAAGGCCTCAGAGAGTACTCTGGCCTTGCAAGGCAGCAATGCCTTCCACACCTTTAGACCACAAAACAAACATGTCATAACCAAAGGAGACGGAACTGGGTGCAATCATAACCAAAGGAGACGGAACTGGGTGCAATCATCAAATCCCAAAATAGTGTCCGTATACTTTAGGAGGAGGGTCTTATGCAGACCAACGACTGGTGTCTTAGTCATGGTCTCAAACTAAATGCAAAGAAATGCATCATCATTCCCTTTAGTAAAAACAATGTCCCTTCGCACTATCAAATTAACAGCAATACCCTGTCTACCTATGAAGTGGTAAGGAATCTGGGTTCACCAACCTAAACTTTGACCATCGTGTCTACTGTAGTAAGGAAGGCTTTCTATATGGCACACTTGATTAGCAAAGGCATAGCCTCTAGAGCAAAGGAGGTTATGACCCCTCTATACTCATCACTAATCTGTCTCATAATTGAGTATAATGCCACCTTTTGACATGTACCGTACAATGCACCTGCAGCAATTGGAGAGACCTCAGAGGTTTCTAACAGAAGATCAACCAACTAAAGTCCCTGTCACTAAAAAAAATCAAACTGGACTAGAGCTACCTATTCCAAGGACCTAAATATTGCCTGTGACTTGAATAGGATGTGCTGGAGGAACAGATTTGTCTCCTAGCAACTGCTACGTCTTTGGAATAGGCTGCCAATTCATGTGAAGCAGAGCACCTCTATGACATTGTTCAAAAAGAACCTGGACAAGTGGATGGGGCACCATAAATTCATACTGGGGGTAGCGCCCACAACCATCCTGGACATGGGCATTCATTACTAAATACAATCCTGGATCTTGACTGGAGTATCTATGGTATTACATTGGGATGAAACTGCTAGACTTGGAATGACCTTCGAGTCGATAGCCTAGTAACCTCCTATGGTCTGGCTTTTCTCAAGTTTTCTTTGCACTAGACAATACACTCTGTGCTAACAGACATAAAGCCTTGTGCTGTGTGTAGGGCTACTAGAAAGTGAGTGGCAGCCCCAGGTATGAGCCAAAGGAAGTGAACACCAGTGTAGAGATAATGAATACCGGATGTGCTGGGCTTGGTGAGGAACCAAAGAGAAAAGCTGCAGAGATCATCAGCTGGGGAAAAGCAGGATCTCATCTTGAAATACACAAGGCACCAAAAGCTGAAAGCAGCTCTACCAGTGGGGCAATAATTCAAGAGGAACTACTTAATGCTGAGTCTTTATATTGGGACTAACATTTAAGTTCTTTAATTATTACAAAATAAAGTAGTATATGTTTCTGCTTGCTTAGCCAATTTGACAATACAATATTTTAAATGTGATCTGATTGTTATAAGAGAGTTTTGATGTCTTTCATTGCATATTGTGCATGTTTGATTATGGTTGATGGGTAACGGAATAAAAGTGAGGTGAAATAGTTTACATTTTTGTAAACACCTTCATTGTGATATAGGCAAATTTACATTTATATAAAAGCAATCAAACAATATTAACAAGTTCACAAACATACATCTTGTATATTGTATACCATATGCCCTAAGCAACATTACATAAATTGTTTAATTCCTGCCATCTCTTAAACCTTATTCCTCCTCTAAAGCATTTTTCTGCATGTATTGTTCCCACAATTTTCATTTTTTGCTATGTAATTTACTTCTATCCTTTTCTAAAGATCCCACTTCATGTTCTTTTATCTCCCTTATAATATTCACTACTTCAAGTGTAGTAGGTTTATATTTTATTTTCCATTTTCTAGTAATTTTATTTATTTATTTATTTTTTGGCAGCCACCAGAATTAAATTTAACAAGGCCTTTCTTTATCTAAACAATTCAGATTCTGTATCCCAGCTCAAAAAATAATTTACTTAGTTACGCTTATTTGCTCACCCAGTATTCCTGACAGAGTATACTGTTGGGAATTTTTAAAGTCTGCCAACTCATTACACTCCCAAAATATGTTCCCAGTTACCTCTTTCTTCATCATCACACCTCTAACATTTGCCTTCTACCCGAGGAAACATTCTGTGGAGTCTGTTTGAGGAATAGAAGTATCTATGCAAACACTTCCCGTCAAAAATCCTAAATCTTATAGATTATTTGCATATTTGGGCACCATACATATGTCCTCCCATTGTTTCTTTGTGAATGGCTTATCTAATCTCTAGACCCCTTCTGACTGATTCCTATAGTTTTGCAATATTTTATATATCTTACTAATTATCCCTTTTTTTAAACGGCTTCTGTTCTAGATTCAATTAAAAATTCAACCAGTGCAAGTCTTTCTTTAGGATTCCCCCGTCATTTGATTACCTTTACTTTCCTAATTATTTGTTCTCAATACACTGGTTCCTTTGCCATCTTCCTCAAGTAAATTCCAACCCCCTCTTGTCTATTCCCTCTACCCATAATTGCAGGCATCCCTATTGGCAGAATCTCCTTTCTCCATTCCTACTTCTCTGAAGTACAGGCCAACACTAAGGGACTCTGGATAACAAAGTTCGCAGATGACTGCAAACTGGGAACCATTATTGAACCCCCAAATGATGTGGATACTCTACAAAAGGGCCTTACAGAAACAGATGCTTTGTGCAAGAGCCATGGGCTCCAGCTCAATGCCAAGAAATGTATAGTTATCCCCTTTGGGAAAAAACATGTATCCGTGAATTGCCATATAGGTGGCAGTACACTAAACGCTGAAAGTGTGATAAGAGACTTAGGGACACAGGTGGACAGCGGTCTCGCCGTCGATAACCTCATCGCCACAACAGTCAGGAAATCCTTCTATGTGGCACACCTCATCACTAAGGGCTTTTTATCCAGAAAAAAGGAGGTCATTGTCCCACTGTACTCATCCCTCATTAGACCCATTATAGAATACAATGCCCCGTTTGGTATGTACCTCTCAAGACATCTGCAACAACTGGAAAGGCCATAGAAATACCTCACTAAAAGAATCACAGGCCTAAAGCAGATGCCCTACGCTGACCGCCTTAAACTCCAGCTATACTCTGTCGCATATCGTCTACTCAGAGGCGATCTTTGCTTAACATGCAAGGCCATGTCAAACCCAGAGCTGTTGGACATGCTACACTTAAAGAAATCCCAATCCCTCAGAGCCACACGCTCCAGGGAGCTAAACCTTGTCATCACAATAAACAAAACATGCTGGAGGGATAGGTTCCTGACCGAGAGACTCCCCAGACTCTGGAATAGATTGCCCATACATGTCAAGTAGAGTGCCTCTTTGATCCTCTTCAAAAGGAACCTTGACGATTGGATGGGAGAAAGGAAATTCATCCTGGGGATCACGTCAGTCGCCCTGCTAGACAGGGGTCCAGGGAAGTAAATAGTGTGGGAAGAAGTAGCCATGGAATTGTTATGGCTAGGCTTGCATAGGCCCTAGGGCTGATGGCCTAGTACCAACCTATGAACCATGAATATATTCTGCATGACTCCTATTATTCTCCTTAAGGATCTGTATCCAAAATTCCATTCTTTCATTATTTCTTGAATTTCCTCTGCTATTTCATCATTCCTTTCCTCCATGAATAGTAGCTTTCTGCCTGTGTTGGGTATAGGAGCCTTAACTGTGTAGCTCTAAGCTATCTCTTCAAATCAGGTAGTCCTAAAATTCCTTGTTATATTGGGAGGATAAACTTATCATGCTTGACTCCAAAGCTGTTACCCTCCCAAATAAAATCCTTCAACTCTTTATTAATTACTATCCATAGCTTCTCCTCTGGTTGATAAAAATATGCCTAGTATGTGTCTGTGTATAAAACTAAAGGGACTACAAACATTATTACTGCTTGTATCTTGCTATCTATATCCATAGGAAATAGCTTCCAATTTCTCAGTTTTTGTATCATCTTTTGTTTAGTCTTTTCCACAGATCCTTAACTGCCATAACTGAGTCCTTTTTAAGCTGTACTCCTAAATACTTCATTTTATCATGCCCCCATACATATGGGTATTGCTGGAGCAGTTCATGGGCAGGTTCCTAATTTCTAGCTATAGCCTTTGTTTTATCTTAACTTTATATCCCCAAAAACCCAAAGCTGTCTCCCACAACACTGAGATGTCCTTTTCTGGTGCCATCAGGTACAAAATAATATCATCTGTAAATAAAGCCAATTTTTCTTGAGTACCTTACCAGATATACCCTTGAAATGTCCTTATTTTCTTTTCTAATGATTTTAAATTTAACACAAACACACACAAAAAATGAAGAGGAAAAAGAAATTGGTAAAACACAGCTAGAGTATCATTGCAGGATGGATTGTTCTATAAAATAAAGACCAAATGTAATGTTTATGTGGCATATATATATATATATATATATATATATATATATATATCAGTTTTGGCACCACATTTGCTATTTGTGTAGCCATTGGAGACATAAACACTATAGAATCATGGTTGAAATTTGAAATGGGCCTATGTGAAGCTGGATCAGACAGGTTTTTAATGTCTTTAGGTGTTACAGCCACCACAGCTTTTTTCCAGAATGTTGGTGCCTCCCTTCCATTTAAAATACTGTTAAAACAAAACCTTAGGTGGCTGTAACTATACACGAGGGATTTAATAACAAAAATGATGCCAGTGATTGTGTAAGTTAGATCTTGTCCTGATTCTCACTCCTCTAGATTATAACCCTAATTGAATTTCCAGACTCAGATTAAAACTCCACTATCAAATTTGGGATGAAAAGTATAAGAATAGCTATAAAAATGCAATGGTGACAGCATTTACATCCCACCTCCCACCCCAGCATTTCTAATGCCAGAACCATTATGAAGGCAAGTGAATATTTTGGGCAGCTTTAACATAGCAACTTTGCATTTCATGATAAGTAATTAAACAAGCTCTTAACTTAAACAAATAAGAAACAAGCTTGACTATTCAAATGACTTCTGTGAACTAGCATTCATTACTATACAAATGTGAATCAAGTTGATAATTTATGCTACTATATACATATTAGGTCAAATTTGACTGACTTGGAAAAGCTACACAGGTTACCTAAGCAAGAAAGAGCTACATTATCACTTGGTTAGACTGTAAACATGAAGATAATTCTCATGTATATTAAAGCTTGTATCTCAGCCTTATGATTAAAGGGAAGGACATGACAATGACACGTGACAACTTTTGTGATCCGAAGATGATTGTACAGACATACAGGTGTCTCTCTGCTGGTTAATGAGGACTGAGCCTGGTATGAGACATTAAACATGGTTTTCCAAGGAGTGAATAAAATGAGCTATAGGGTCATTTGTTTTTGTTTTTGTTTTGTATATCATTCTCTTAATATTTAATTTAACCATTGAATACTTAGTGGAATGTTCGCACACCCAGTTCCCAGTAAAGGATATATATGAAGACCTTGATTTTTGCTGGGTAAATTTGACTTTGTGACTTAAAGTCGTACACAACATGTGTACAGTACTAGCAGGAAGATGACGAAAGGAACTGAAGGGAATTGTTTCTCTTGTTTTGCATGAGATTGTTTATATGAAGTGCTAATAGGCTGATGAACTCACTTAAGAATAATGATATATGTGAAGCAGTCACAGTCGGGGATTATGACCTTGTAGAAGATGCACTTTGAGGAAACCGAGCATAAAACACTACTTGGGGTAAGTGAGAACGGTAGTATCATCTTTTTTTAAGGAGATAACGTGTACAGGAGTAGTCCTCTTTATACCAAAAACATGTCTTCTTACAATAAAATAAATTGCTTGAGGGATGAGAGGTTATTATTCAGCAATTGAGGGTTTCCTAGCTGGAGCCAGTATTGTTATTTTCCCACCAAGGCTGCCAAAAGTGAGAGTTCATGGAGATACGGCACAAGCTGGTCTCATTTCTGGAAGTTGCAGCTATGTATATAGGGATCTGGAATGTGGTGACAAGTATCGGGGAGGTACGAGAACTCCCAAGAGCAGTTTAAACTCCCATATTAGGGAGACATGGGCGGCTGTACACAAATTTCATGGGCCCAAGTAATTTTTTTTTTTTTTTTTTTGTGAAAAGATTTTCACTGGTTGTAACATCAAAAGTCACCTAAAGAAAAAAAAAAAGAGAAGACAGAAAAGCAAACAGTAAATATATTTGGAAGTAATTTCATGGTACAATTCTTGGAATTTTATTTTACTTTATTTTACATTTGTTTACCGGGATAGTCTGACTTGACACACGTCCATTTACAGCAGATGCCTTGAGAGAAAAGCTCCACAGCAAGTAACAGTATAGTTTGTCACATGAAAATACAAGGCATATATATAAATAGCCATAAAGCACATAAATAAAGAAACAGCAAGTCATGATTAAAACACAGAGAACGTTACATTTTGAGGTTTGCAGTAGGGATTCCTGAGTCTGCATCAGATTAACAAAAGTATAATAGTGTAGCTAGTTGTTTGTTGTGAAGAGAGAGAGGTTTTATGTGATGCATGGACATAGCCATGAATTCATTAGGTGTGCTTTGAGACAGTTTTTGAACTGTGTAGTTGTAGGAGCAGAGGTCAGAGTGGGGGGGGGGGTGTTCTAGTTTCTAGCTATGTTGTGGGAGAACAGAGCTTTCCCTGCAGAGTTGTTGGTCTTAGAGATACAAAGGAGAGATTTGTCAGAGGAGTGGAGGGGGCGATTTGATAACTACTGGGTTAGAAGTTGGTTTAGTGTTTTTTTTTTTTTTTTTTTTTTTTTAAGGATATTTCACAATATTGTAGGAATTGTTTGTTTGCATTTCTTGTATAAGAATATAAAAAGACTGTTTTTACATAAACTCATTTTGGTAACTATTCACATTGCATGCATGTTCTCCACAAAGATAATGTTTATTCCTTATACAACATAAAATCATTCATTTGACACAGCAGCGATGTTATATATTTCCCAAACTGCTATTATTTCTGTGCATAATTTGGCATTCTTTTCATTTATTTTACCAATTTCTTTATCCTGGACTTTCCATAGGAGTAATATGAAATCTATAAATTTAGGTTCTGTTTCTTTTAATCAGTTACTTATTTTCTTGTTATAGCTAATATTGTTCAAAAGGGAGAGTAGAGAATGGTTATACAGTACATACAGCATATCTGGACCTGGCCAAGGACTTCTGCTCTAGTCCTCATGCAGGCATTACTGACAAACTTGTAAATCTGAATATCAGTCTTCCTGTTTGAGGTATATAGATAACTTGTAGTCTGACAGAACTCATATGAGTCACAGGTGTCGCATCTGAAAACAAAAACATTACCAATGATATACCACAGGGCTAAGTGTTGGGCCTTCTATTTGTCATCTTTTTCTCAAACTTTCAGGTCAACTCATCTGGCCTATTGTAATCAAAGTTTGTGGATGGATGTAATTGGGAGACATTATCCCGTCATCAGCTTACTCCTAATTTTTCAAAATGGGTTAGACCATGTTAACTGGGCTGTGACAATCTATTGAGCAGTGGTATACAGGAAATCATAATACTGAACGCAAAACTCTGAAATATCCAAATGCTGAACCTTTACAGTGTTGAACTCAGAATGCCTACTAATAGCATAAATGTGCTATATACATACACTGCACCAGTACATGTCCAGTTAACGAACAATACGACTCCTCCGTTAATGAAAATTATCCTGGGGGAAGGGGCAAGTCCATCTCTCTATAAATGTAGGGGAAAGCTTTCTACAAGGCTCAACTAATTTCCAAAAGCATCCAGATGCAGAGAAGTCTTGCTTCTCCTCCAGCTGAATTTCATCAGACTCATTATTGAATATAGTGTCCCCTTTGGCATGTATCCATCTAAGCATATCATTCAGGTTGATGGACCTAAAGGTTCCTAACTAAAAAGATTAGTGGCCCACAAAAGTTTACTTATCAGGACAAAATGTCAGCCCTCTCTGTCTACTCAATTTCTTATGAATGTCACATGGGGATCTATGTGGAGATTTTCAAGCCATAAAATAACTGAGCATCTCTGATTTGTTTATTCCTTCACTGAACAGGTGGTTTCTCAAATACTCAGTTAAAGGAACTATACATTCATCAAACGACAAATACGGCATGTTGTCAGGATAAAGTCATATCCCAAGGTCTCTTCCACCTCTGGAACAAACTTCCAGTACATGTCAAGCATTGTAGCCACCTTCAAGATGAACCTAGATAACTGGATATGCAGCCTCAGATTTTCTGCCAGTCTGTCTTGTATTGCCCTCTGTGAGGCTGGAGGGAACATTTGAATATTGGTTATTGGTTAGGCTTGCAATGTTCTACAGACTTTCTACCTAGCATGTGCTGAAAGAAATCAGACCAGATGGCTTAATGGCTAAGGTCTTCGCCTCCAATGCACAAGGTCCAAGGTTTGATCCTGACCTTTGACCAATGCCCGTTTGGAGTTTGCATATCCTCCCTCAGACTCCCTGGGGTTTCTCTCATGTCCAGAAAAATGCTGAGTGTTTCCATCTCAAACTCACTAATGAATGCAGCTGTGGGTAGCAGCACATACTCTACCTGGTGCCCTATAGGGGGAAGAGTTGTACAGATCAACCACTTTGGGCATCTACTGTGGTGTGCAGTATCCTCAAGATAGGAGAACATGGATCACAGATGGCACGCCGTGGCAGGGCTAGCCACTTGACGGTGTGAAATATGGCTCTAGGTGATTTGGTCATGTTGACTAATGTTGCCAAAAATGGGCATGTGTAGTTACCGGTGATAAGTGGGTTGAGGACCTGGCCTACTCTGAACCACACCAGGGAACCTTGCTAATGGTGGAAGGGGTATATGTACCCCTATTGGCCAGTGTGTGCCTGTTATAAAGCCCAGCAGCCCTGGGTCAATAAGCTACTGGCCGGCCGGTGTCTAGTTGCCCAGTTTGGGTTACCTGGGATAGCACTGTTGAGTGAAAGCTGGACATAAAACCAACCAACTTGCCAAATATAAACTGAGAATTGCAATGCTTAATGTAGGTTTACTGACAGTATGCTTGGAAGTGGATGACATGATGATACGGAGGAGGCTGGACATCCTATGTATCTAAGAGACAAGATGGAAGGGCAGTGCAGCAAAACCACTTGGCTTGGGATCCAGACTCAACTACTCGGGTGGGGGGACAGGCTAGAAATGGGGTAGAAATTGTGGTGTGAGAGAGAGAGGCTTCAGTAGGCAGTGAAGGATATCATCAGAATTAATGACAGGCTCATGGCAGTCAGACTCCAGTGTAATGATAGGGCAGTATTCATAATCTCAGCCTATGCCCCACAGCAGGGTTGTGATAGTGAGGAAAATAGTGCATTCAGACAGCAGTTGCAGGACCTACTAGAAAAAGCAGGACAACATGAATTGGTGTTAATCATGGGTGACTTGAATGCACATATCGGGGCAGACAGAACAGGATGTGAGGACTGCCAGGATCCACATGGGTAGGGAAACAGGAATAAAGAAGAAGCCATTCTAGACTTCTGTCTGGCAAATGGCTTGATAGTAGCCAACACATGGTTCAGAAAGAAAGACGGTCACAAAATCACATACAAGAGTGGCCAACATGCAACTTGGGTAGACTTCCTCCTAGTAAGGGAAGGGCACTGGGGTAGAATCCAGGATTGCAAAGTCATCCCCAGTGAAACAGTCGGCCCACAGCATAAACCATTAGTTGCCACAATCAGCTGCAAGCAGTGGTCAGAGAAGGCTCTAAGGTCAACAGAGACCAGGCTGAAGACCTGGAAGTTGACCGGAGAAAATGTACAGCAGTTCAAGGAATTATTCAGGGCTCTAGCACACCAAAAAGAGGAGGAAATAGGTGTAGTTGAATTAGAGTAGCAGCGCCTAAAAACAGCATGTGTTAGGACTACAGAAAAGATATGTGGCCAAACCAGGTGTGGAAATAAGGTACATAAGGAAAGCTGGTGGTGGAATGCAGAAGTCCAGGAAGTCATCAAAAGTAAGGAGTGCAGGAAGAAGTGGGAGACAGAAAAGAGTGACCAGGCTAGAAAGGACTACTGGTTAGCTAACAAAAAAGCTAAGAAAGAAGTTGCAATGGCAGAGAATAAGGCATCGGAGGCACTCTACCAACTTCTGGAAAGTGACTCAGAAAGGGCCACAAAGAAACTATATCAGGTTGCAAGGCAAAGACAGAAAGATAAAGAAGAGTCAGACACCCTTCATAAGGGATGCCAGCAACAGCCTGCTCACCAGTCCACAGGACATCAAAGGCAGATAGGTGTATTTCCAGCAACTTCTGAATGAAGAAAACCCCACAGAAGCTGTATTGACCCAGAAACAACCTACGATGAAAGAAGAGGAGCCCCCCCTAAAAGAAGGAAGAATAGCACTAAGGAAGATGAAGTCAGGGAAAGCAGCAGGCTCAGATGAGGTCACAGCAGATATGATAAAGATGCTGGGTAAGATGGGGAGAAATGGCTCCTGAGGGTACTAATAGCAGTGTGGAGAGAAAGGCATATCCCAGATGACTGGAGAATAAGCATACTCATGCCAGTGTAAAAGAACAAAGGGGACATCCACAACTGTGTGCAGTACAGAGGCATCAAACTCCTACCACATTGCAAGAAAGATCTGGAGAGGGTGATTGATAAACGGATACATAGAGTAGTAGAATGTAAGATGGGAGATGAACATTTCAGATTCAGATCAGGATGCAGCACAATTAAGCCTATGTTTGCATTCAGACAGATACTTGAGAAGAAGCTATAGATGAGGAGATAGTCCGACTGAGCATTCCTAGATTTGGAGAAAGCATATGACAAGGTCCCAAGAAAACTGATCTGGACAATACTACAGTGGTTTGAAGTCCCAGAAACATTGGTAGAATTAGTGCAGGCTATGTACAAGTACCCAGTGACGAATAGTGTTTGGCCTCACAGAGGGGTTCCTAGTGGAAGTGGGTGTACACCGGGGTTCAACTGTGAGCCCACTGCTGTTCATACTGGTGATGGACTACATTAGCAAAAAGGTTGGAAGGGACAGATCAACAAAGCTGCTGTATGCAGACGATGTGGCAGTACAGGCAGACTCTGAGCTAGAACTTCAGCAAAGGATAGGAGAATGGAATGCAGATCTGAAGGCACATGATATGAGACTAAGCACAGATAACATGGTGGTAATGGCAGCAAATTGGGGAAATCAGAAGAAGCTGAGAATAGAGATAGAAGGGAAGATAGTGGAACAGGTAATCAGCTTCAAGTATCTGGGAGGGGTGGTTTAGGAGAAGGGTAGTCTGAATGAATGAAGAGGTCAAAGCTAGAATCAGAGGGGCTGCAGCCAACTGGCATAGAGTATCAGGTGTAGTCTATGACAGAAGAATACCAAAGAAGCTGAAGAGTAAGGTATACAAGACAGTGGTGTGACCAGTACTACAGAAACCTGGGCGGTAAAGACAGAACAGTTGAATAAGCTAGAGGTGATGGAAATAATGTGCCTGAGGTGATAGGATGCACACTGTGGGACAGATGAAGAAATGAGGACACAAGACCAGAAGCCAAAGTAGCTCCAATTGCAGAAAAAAAATCAGAGAACAGATTATGGTGGTTTGGACATGTGTAGAAAAGCAGAAGGCAGTCTGGTGAGGAAGAATTGGGACAAACAGGAAGAAGGTAAGAGGAAGCGAGGGCATCCAGCAAAGAGGTGAATGGATTGTGTGAAAGAAGACCAGTGGCAGTCAGGCATGAGTGTTGAAGAAGGCAGGAGTGTGGCACTGAATCGAGAGAGCTGGCAAGGTTAATACGATACCCTGACCCCATGTAGAAAAAATGGAAAAAGGGGGCTGATGATGATGCGCCTAAGAACCTTTGACCCTTTTGTCTTTTATAGTGAAATGCATTTAAAATGATCCATGCTGGTTTGGGATGGTACACATCTAACTATATTAATTACAAAAGTACTAATGATGTCTGCACAGGAAAGTAAAGATGAGTTGATAATTGTAAGCATGGATGCAGTGAAGGATTTCAGTAGAGGAAAGTGACACTATTTATTGAGAATCTTGAATGCCTTTGAATTTTTGGAATAATTGAGACTTCGTATTCTTTTCCAGTGGTTGGATAAAGATTCATGGTGTTTTTTCACTCCTCTTAAAAGTTGTAATGAAGGAACTATCTGGGATTTCCTGTATCACAAATGTTATTTATCTATACCTAGTGTTATTAGTTTATGACAATACAAAAGTCTGGTCCATAGGAAAATAAAATTGAGTAATATAATAAGAAAATCATATTTTCTGACTATGCATCAATATACATGACAAGACCTGAACAAGATTTGAATGTTCTGTTTTTTTTTTTTAACTTGGAGAAGTTTAGTACTTTTTTGAGTTATAAGAATAACAATATCAAAAGTAAAACAATAGCAGAAAACTCTTTTACAAATGCATATGCTGAGAAAAGATAATGGCTTCTGTAGGATGGTTCACACACTAAATATGTAGCAGTTTGTTTGGGAGATTCACTACAAGATGTCTGGTTAATTTGGTAGTTCACCCGTGGTAGTTCACCCGGGTAAATGACTTCTAAAAGGACATCATAATGTATTTTTTGGCATTTAGTTTTAGTCCATGATTATGGCACTAGTTGTTTGTTTGTGACAAACTTTCCAACAGGACAGCTAAGTCATTTGGGTATTTAGTAACTGGTCATAGCTTGCAGTTGTTTGCAAATTTAGTCAGTCAGAGCCTTTTGATGTTCTCTTTTACATCAGAGACGTAGATGCCAAATAGGAGAGGTCCCAAGAGAGAACCCTGGGGACTCCACTGGTGACTGGTCACTTTTTGTGGAGGTATTTCCTCCTATTTTAATCTCCGTTTTCCTATCTGTAAGTGAGTTGGCAATCCAATGTGTGATGTAGGGATTTATTCCCAGTTTATTTAGCTTTTTTACTATGCTTGAGAAGGGCACTGTCATAAACCATGTCCAAGTCGAGGCATGCGGTCTGTACTGTTTTACCGTCATTCATGATTTAGTAATCTTTTCAAAGAAGCCCACCAGATTGTGAAAGAATGACCTGCTCTTGATGAATCCAAACTGGGATGGGTCCAGTGTTTTGGAGGTTCCCTGTGGCCTTGTGGATTAGTTTCATGATGAGTTAATAGAGGCGAGACAATGGAGACTAGACACTATGGAAGAGGAAGCTAATGCTAAATTCCACCTAGTTAATTTTTTTGGATGTATTTTGCAAGTTTTCAGCTCTTAGTCAACTTTGGCCCATCTCTCATATTTTTTTCTGTTCGAACTTATAACAAAAAGTGGAGGGGGTTTATAGCATAAGACACCTGTAAGCAGTTCTGTATTACATGTTTCCATTAGGACAGAGGCATTTTCAACATTCTAAATTCATTTTTTTTTTTAAAAAATGCTATTTAAGTTGAAGATGGACCTAAATTGCCATCTGATGACCCCTTCCCCCTCAACCTTCCTGGGTGAGGAAAAGGGCTTAAGAAGAATCTTACATTTTCTCTCTTGCTCTATGAGAGACTTATTTTGCCGAGCTATACATAAGGATAAACACTTTTAAATGATTGTACGGTTTAGTACCCTCTGCGTATTAGGTGCTTATTGGAAGACTTAAAACTCCTAATGGTTGTTATGTGAGCTAGATAGCGCTGGCCCTTTTTTTTTTTTTTTTTTTTTTTTTTAATAGAGCCTTACTTTGCAGTAAATAACAAAGAAATCTGTGGGTCTGCTGGTATCTGAGAAAACAGTATTCCAATTTTAAGTAGTTGAAATTCAGATGCCTTATGAAGTAATTCTCTTGTTTGAAAAACTGTAAGTTCTGGTTTGTTAAATATGGGTAAAACTGTACTCACTTTCAGGCTTACATAACCCTTCCACTGATTTAAGCTGGCAGTTACAAGCATTTTCCTAAAACTTGTTAGGTTCTATTGAGTTGGAAAGAGGCATTCTTTATTGTTGTAACTTTTTTCTGAAAGCAAAATAAGGGGAGGGGCAATGAAGGGGAAAGCTTAGACTACAGAAGATGTGAGCCACAGTCAACCATATTACAAACTGTTAGTTAGCAAAACCATATGAGGGACGATTTCAGCTAGGGTAGCGTATTATAAAATTATAACATTACCATTGCAAAGGCATAATTTATTCACTGCTTGTTACTGTTATCAGTTCACCACAAGGATCTAAGGCACACCTCCACTTCTTTTCTTGAGAATTCTGAACAAAGCCAAAAATTGTGTGTGTAGGGGGGACAAAGGGCCAAAATCAGGGACAGCAGTTAAATATTGTTCTTATAAACTTATAAAGTTGCTTGAATATTGGGTTTTGCATTAACATATATTTTCTGAAAGATATGAAGTCTGAAACTCAAATGTCTGTTATGTAGCGACTTTGGTCATCGATGATTTGCCAGAAAACCAAAGATCTTTCGAGGAACACAACAAAAATATAAGACAAAATCTAGGCATTCTCTAAAATTCTGGAAAGTTGAGAGATATGATTTAAGTTGAACTGCTTCTTTACAGTTCAAAAGAAAGAAATATCATACAATTCTAACTTCAACCAAAAAGGTGCATTCTTTGGCCAGTTATTTGACCCCTTGCTTCATGCAGTTTCTGAACAAGTATTTAAAAAGTATTGCTCTCTGTCATTACTTACAGAGGAGCTATTTGCTTTGTTGTCTTAATACATTTGTGAGCAATAGATGCTGGATTTTCTGTATTTGCAGAAATGCATGTTAAATAGCATGCAGTTTTCTGGGTTTTAGCAGGTTCATCATATTTTCATACTGCATTATAGTGCGAGCTGATCAGTAGAGTAGATCTATGAATTGGATAACTTGGAGTTACTCAGAATGGCATGGAATTTCCAGGCCTTCTGTCATCTTGTAAGTTTAAACTGTAATACCAGTATTCTATTTCTCCATATACAGCTCTTTCTTGCATTTGAGACTTACAGAAGTGTTAAACAGGAGGAGGAACTCTGCAAGCTTCACATAAAGCTGGGAAAAGTACACTCATTTTTATATCTTGTATTATCTCTGGAACAGTGAACAGAAGTATATTTAAGTTATAAAAAAAAATAGATTAAATCGGAAATAAATACTATAAAACAACTTTTATGCATGCGGATAGCATATAAGTAAAAGTAACAGCCAGTCCTTATTTCCACTGTTAAAACTCAAAATCATCCTATGGTATGTTTAAAACTTACTAACTCCACCTTACTACTGCCTTTGTTTAAAGAGAACATAAAAAGGTTGTATTTGCCTAAATGATTGCTGTAAGAGGTAAAGAGGAAAAAGGACACCAAATATTTGTCCTGAAACTAAGCTTGGCTTCACATAAACTCATAGGTCTCCTTTAAGTTCTCTCTTTCTTTTCGTTTGTTTAATAAGGTTGTCATTGTCTTATTTCTTTTATTTCCCACCAGGGTAGTAAGGGGCCAGGACAAAGGCTATAAGACTTGGAGTTGCAGTCATATCCTAGAGCGCATCAGCCATGTCAGGTGATTGTCTCATTATCGCTGCATTTTCCTATTGCTCTGCACATCATACTGCTGAAATAGAATTCATCGAATGTTATTTCGCCAAAACAAAAAACTGAAATGTAAACCCATGTAAAGGCCAGAAGAGAAATGCACTTTTTATTTGCTGCCAAGCACCCCTTATTCTGGGTGTAAGGAAAGAGCCTTCCAACTCTATATGTATACTGAGTCCCAGGATGCTGCACATGAAACCAGCAGAATACACCCTCCTCACAGTGTAAAAGACACCTTTGTGTATAAAAGCCAGCATTCATACAAACAGCACAAAAAAGCATTTGGCTAATGTTGCCTTGATAAGGTGACAAGTCACCTGTGTCTCGCAGCGCAGGAAACCTGATGTTTGTTGATACTTTTGTACTGCCTATTTTCCTCCATTACTCTGTGTTGAAAACATCGAATTACAACTGTTTGAGTGCAATGCACTAAAACTTTGTAAGCACCTACTGAAGTTTAGTTTCATGCATGCTGCTGCTTTTAATTAATCCTTGATTGTTGTCCTACTGAATGCTACACGCTTCATAAACACGAAGGTAGCATACTATAATAGTGCAGCTCAGGCGGGGATTATCTATTATTGTAAATTGATGCTAGCTGTAACTGTACTTCTCCTGCACATCTCCTGATATTACCTGCAATGCATGTGAGCTGAGCAGTTGGAATCCTAGACTTAGCAATCAGGTAACCCTGCCTTAAGTAAATTTCTACATTACTATGATTAGTGCTTAGCATTTTAATTATCTCCTGAGGCTTCAATATTATATAATGCTCACACTCTGTGTTATAATAATATGCTGCGGAATCCTTTTCATACTTTGAATTTTTTTGAGAGAGAGAGAGCGAGTGAATAATAGCATTTCACTGTAATGCTTCATGCTTACTCCAGCTGATTTCCATTTAGTGTTACTGACTCTGAGAATGTCTTAAACCACCAGTGGGCAGCTTGCTCTCTGGACAAATTTAATTTTTAATCCTCTAATGACCTGATTAAGGGTTACATAGTGTTATAATTGAGCACATTTCATTGCCATTTCAGATTTAATCAACCTGGCAATACTTCATGCCCCTTTATGTGTGCCTCATTAATTAGGATAAAAAGATAGTTTTTATTATTTCGCTGTTTCCACTTTCCCCTTGGGAGCATGGCAAAAGAATATCTGGAACTGGCATGCATTCCTGGTGATGTTAACAGCAACAGAGGAGCTGATCGGTTCTACAGGATTATGCGAGTGGAGAGTAACCCGCTATTAGCACATCGTTATACAGGTACGGATAAGGAGACAGCTTCAATACCATTTGATAATGTTGTATATATGGATATTTTAAGGGGACTTGAATGATTAATTTAAACTGAAACTCCTTCAATGGCAATGTTTACACCTGGACACTTGTATGTTTCACCATGTGATACCTAGGAGCTTAACGATTTGAAAATGCCTACGTACAGTGACACTCATACTGAATTACTGTAGAGGAGGCAACCACTTAGAGCATCGTTTGTTATTTGTGGCTCCTCACTTGAATTTTTTAAACTTTTCAAGGATGAAATATGTGGGAGTTTTACTATGAAATGGCAGAGACCTCTTAAGGATTTTCCTAAAAACGTGTGTGCTAAAGCAAAAGAAGAGGTTATGGATAATATATCCATTTATGAGTCCCAGCCAAGACAACAGAAGGTTAAGAAAGTGGAGAGGAACTTGTTTGATTTTAAACATGGCCATGTTTTTTTGTGGCCCCATGTTGTATTGGATAAGGGTAATATACAACAATCCGGAGATCGCATTGAACAAGCTGGGACCAATGAGAGTGAGCCTTTTCACACACCTCCACAGGCCCCTGCATTGATTGGCTCTGTGACTGATGAGAGGTCAGCGATACACCAACCAGATGTAAGAAGGAAGACCAATACCACACAGCAGGGTTTTTCAGATTTATCTGTGCCCCTACCGATGAAACATGTGAGGTTAAACATCAAAGAGAGGTTGCACAGCAGGGGGAGAAAAAGGAGAAGGCAACAGATGGATGAGCAGCAGTCAACGACACAAACATTTATGGAGGCAAACAACGAGTGCATAGAGATGAACATCTCTGGTAAAGTGACAGTCACAACACAGTCACAACTTTCTCTTTTAGAATGTGGTCTGTCTTTTATTCCAGCGCAATGTTCTGACTTTATGGATGTAGTTTTTAACTTGAACCTTTTCACCAGGAACTTGATGCTAAGAATGTTTTTTTCCCAATTCTTCAGGTGCTTGTATTTTTAAGAAGCCTAGCACCTTTCAGCTGGATTTAGATTCTGCTCTAGAAGTTTTTTGTAAAAAATGCGTGTGTGATTTATATATGATTTCAAAGCCAGATGGTCGTAAGAAAGTATTTTATAATTTGACTAGTGCAGAGAGAGAAGCCGTAAAGGCTTTGTACAATGACTTTGAACTAGCCATCAAACCACTGGACAAAGGGGATGCTGTTGTTGTCATGCGCCCCTCATTTTACACAGCTAACATTGCAACTATGTTGTTTCATGGTGTTGTTTATGAACGGATTGACATTGAATATATTTGGACCTTGCAGTATGGTATTTTCTCCACTATACAAGCCTGATTAGACAACATGTTGATTACTGTAAGAGTTTTCAAATTATTTAAAGGTAGAGTATCCTGTTTTACCCATCTTTCAGGGTTTACCTAAAATACATAAGGATCTACACAGACCACTGTTTAGACCAATAGTCTCAGGGAGAGGGTGACTGACTGAACCTTTTTCTATATATGTTGATAGACAGCTATGGATAATATTAGATAAGATTACAACAGTCATTAGAGACACTAAGCAGTTCTTGGGTGATATCTGCAACTATATCAGCCAAGCGTCTGATCTTAGTGGCTGTTTGATGGTTACTTTAGATGTAGAATCGCTGTTCACTGTGATCCCTAATTTGGAAGGGATTCAGATGACTAGAACCTTTTTGAGGATGCATATATGATAGTAAATAAATGGATCTAGTTTGCTTGCTTCTAGAAGTGGTGTTGGAAAATGTTTTCATATTTGAAGATAGTTGTTATATTCAGAGGGCTGGCATAGTTATGGGCATTCCTTGTGCCAGTAGCTATGCCAACATGGTTTTAGCCTTCTGGGAGCAAGTGTATCTATTGAAAGGTAATGCTCTTTCCACATATGTGTCCTTTTATAGGCGATTTGTGGATAATATCTATTTATTATGGAAAGGGAGTGAAGAGCAATTGCATTGTTTTATTTCTTATTTGCGCACCACAACATAATTTTTGAAATTTGCTAGTTATTACTCCAGAGGTAATGACCTCAAGAAACACTATCCTATCTCCATAGATAGTGAAGGTGTGTTCAACACAGGACTATACAGGAAACCCTGCAGGACAAATGCTGTTTCACAGTGTAGGAGTATGCATCCCCTTCCTATACATACAAAATGTTCCTAAGGGGCAGGGCATGTGGGTCTTGAGGTTAAACAATACCAACGAAAGATTTATCAATGACTTAACATCTTTGAATAATTCATTTTTGATTTGGGGTTATAGGCACCTGAAGGGTGATTCTATGTGTTTGGAAGTGTTGGATATGAGATCCAGCAAGGCATCACCTTACTTTTTGGGAGATAATGGTTATGTTCATAATATAGATGTGACTGGAGATGTGGATGAGAGAATGTGATAATTTGGTTCCCATGACTCTGACCTATGCTAGTGACATCAAGAATGCATGTGAGATCATCAGACTTAATTGGCCTATTTTGACAGCTGATGATCGAATTAAAGACATAGTTGGGGGACTACCACGTTTTAGGTAGAAGAACAAAAATATCTCTTAAACAGCTGTGCTATAGAACAGCCCATCCATGATTTGTTGATTTTTGGCACCAGTTGCTGTAGTAGATGTAATTTTTGCTCTTGTGTTGACACTTCCAACAGCTTTACACATTCTATCTCTGGGGTTGTTTTTGCATTCATGGTCATTGCGGACTATCGGACCACTAATGTTATCTATTTAGCCACCTGCCTATCATGTACTTCCTTTTATGTGGGCAAAATTAATCGCTCTTTTTTGAAAGGATAAGGGGCATGCATATAATACTCGCATAGGTGACACTAGAAATACTTTTGGTAGGCATGTTTTAGAGTCACGGAGCTCTCATATCTTTAGTGTCAAGGTTACAGAAAATGTTAGACATTGTTTACACTTGGGTGATTTTAAGAATTTTATAGAAAGCGGGGGGCTATGCTAGTTTGTTAGGCTTCAAGCAGATAAAGACACCTGGCCTTAATGGTAGGGTTTCTTTAAAGCCAATATTAAAATCCAGGGATCTATTTAAATGATGCTTTTAACTGGTTGATTTGTTTTGTGTAATTGGATGACATCTCTTATTGGTGGGAATGTCATTGGCTACCTTTTTATATGAAGTTTCTGTTTTAAATTACTGTGGTCTGAAGAAGCACCCATTGGTGTGAAAGCACTTGCCATATTTGTTTGCTATTAAAGTCATATATATAATTTCACTTGTTTTTTACATTTTTATTTGGCCGTTTTTAATTCTGTTGTGTCTGTTATTATTTTATACATAGTTAGCACTCTGTTTTTCATACCAGAGGGTGCTTGCTACCCTTGGTAAAGGTACTGGTTTCTCTTGGGGTGATGTTATTTTGCTCTTCCTCTCACATTGTGTTGGGTTCCTGTCAGCTGTACTTACAAACCTCACTGCCGTTACTAATGAAATCCCTCTCTTCATGCTTTACCAAGCTTCTTTTCACTGTGCATATCTTTCCATGTTTTCTTGAATCTAGTTCAAGTACATGAACCAGGTGTTCCTTCATTCTGCACCCTACTTCCTCCCAAATCTTCCATAGCTATCACACTGCTGCTGTCCCTTCCATTGTGTTCTCTGTCTCAGTTTATTCCTTTGATAAAATGTCTGACAAATTAATCTGCCTTTGTGGTTTTTACTGTCTCTGCTTATCTGTCCCAACTCTGAAATTCTCCTGTTCTGTCCTGTTTTCTGTGTAGCTGATTGGTTTGAATATATATTTGGATGCTTCCTTAGTATCAAAATGATTGCACCTATTTGTTATGGCCAAATAGATAAAATAAGACAACATTAGCAAAGTTGGTGGCCTTGGAGTTAATTATAACAGTTAAAGCTGGGGGAAGAACATACCCCTGCATAGAGGTGTAGGGTAAATCAATAAATCTACATGTCTGTCTATCTCTTTCTCAGCCTACTTGGCTATAGGTGTGTATGTAAAAGTAAACCTAAAACTTCCAACTAGAATTGTACAGAAATTACCAAGCTACAAACCAATTCTCTGTGTGGGAACAGAATCAAGTATCAAACACCACCAGGCTACAAGTCCACTTCAAAAACTTTAATAATCAATAAAACCAAAAATAAACCATTAGAATCCAGTTTCACAGTGGCATAAACCAGAGTTAAGCACTTTTGTTTCAAATAGTAAGAAACTTCTTCAGAACTGAATCTATGCCTCCACACTCTCCATTTAAAACACACCTAATTCACAGCTAACTGATTATTTAAAAGCCCTGTCAACCTTAAAGTGATACATTTTTTGTGTATTACACCTTAAACACATTTACAAAAATGTTTTAAACAATTTTTAAGAACAATTTTAAAAATGTACAGCTTTCATAAATATGATGCTAATCAAACCCTAAAGTTCCAAATGCTTCAGTTCCAGTAAACAACTAACAGAACAAGCATCATTTAGACCAGGCCAGCTCCTAGCATTCAGTCCCAATTGCCACTTTAATTGAATATTAAACTCAGTAAGGAAGTTGGCAAGGATTGCTATGTGGCATCTGTTTACAGGAAACCAAGTTTTTCTAATGTATATCTTCATTATGCAAGTTTGCACCCGAGATTCCAGAAAAGGCTGTAGTGAAAGGCCAATTGGCGAGAGCACCCATGTGGTAACATAATTTGAAATGTTTTTGAATGAATGTGATATGGTCTTAGATATTGTTATGAAAAGGGGCTATTGGAACTTTTGCTAGAAATGAAAACATGAAGTAGTAGGTAAGAAAGTCAATGGGTTTTTGTACCATTACTATGCCCAGTCAATGTTGATAAGTCATCCAAGTACGAGAGTCAGGATGATGCCCGAGTGAATAGCTGTTTGAGAAGTAATAAAGTTGACTCATGTTTGTCACCACCTTCACTTTGAACAGTCCTTCTATTTCAGAGTTTAGTAGAGGAAATTGGACACTGTTTTTAGTAGATAGGGATATTTTAAAACAAGTGGGTAGTTTTCCTGCATATTGTTTATAAACGAGATAGGTCTTTTAAGTAATTGGAGTACAAAATGTACTAAAGGTCTAAAATAAAACAAACGCAGACTTTTTTTAATACACCTGGTAAGCGCTTTTGTTCCCAACATGGAATTTCTTCAGACCAAGTTCACATACAATAAAAACCTTAATAAATACATTGATTCATATTATATTACAATCACATGATAAACTTCAATTAATGAATTTAATCCTTTTCCTTTCTAAACCACCTTGTAATTTTCCCTCTCATTCAACCTGGGAAATTACATGCGTTTAGTTTAATCTGCCTAAAAATATTCTTTCCAATTTGGTTCATCTTCAGCATCAAACCTAGTTTTATAATTGAAAAGGTTATTAAGGTTTTTATTGTATGTGAACTTGGTCTGAAGAAGTTCCATGTTGGGAATGAAAGTGCTTACCAGGTGTATTAAATAAAGTATGTGTTTATTTTAGACTGTTAGGGCATTTTTATTTGTTTTTATACATTTCATTTTTTAAGAAGTATTTGTGAGGCTTTTGGTGAATAAATATTAGGATATGTAAAAGGGTTCAGCCATATAAACATGGGAATGTTCAAATGTGGTAGATGTAAGCAATGTCTATTTATTATGGTGACGGATAGAATTCAAGTTACAGGAATTAGGATTACTATAAGGGGGCATTTCACATGTGACTCTCAGAACGTAGTATATATTGCTTGCTGCCTAGATTGTCCTGCCTACTGTGTGGGGAAAACTAGTAGGAAATTAAAAGATAGAATGTACAAGCATCTTTTGGATTTTAAGAAAAATAAAAATACTAATGCATTGCATAGGCATCTTTTGGATTACCTTTCTCATTTGTTTAGATTTGCAGTGATAGATCAAATAAAAAAAGATTCAAGGGGTTATATAGTTGATGAGCACCTAGATAGTTGTGAATTAAAGTGGCAATTGGGATTGTATGCTATGAGTTGGCCTGGTCTAAATGATGCTTGTTCTATTAGTTGTTTGCTGAAACTGAAGCATTTGGAACTTTAGGGTTTGATTAGCATTATATTTATGAAAGCTCTACATTTTTAAAATTGTTCTTAAAAATTGTTTAAAACATTTTTGTAAATGTGTTTAGGGTGTAATACACAAAAAATGTATCACTTTAAGGTTGACAGAGCTTTTAATTAATCAGTTAGCTGTGAATTAGGTGTGTTTTAAATGGAGAGTGTGTAGGCATAGATTCAGTTCTGAAGACTTTTCTTACTATTTGAAACAAAAGTGCTTAACTCTGGTTTATGCCACTGTGAAACTGGATTCTGTTTCTTTTTGGTTTTATTGATTATTAAAGTTTTTGAAGTGGGCTTGTATCCTGGTGGAGTTTGATACTTGATTCTGTTCCCACACAGAGAATTGGTTTGTAGTTTGGTCATTTCTGTACAATTCCAGTTGGAAATTTTATGTTGTATTTTACATACACACCTATAGCTAAGTAGGCCGAGAAAGAAATAGATAGACAGGTAGATTTATTGATTTACCCTACACCTCTATGCAGGGGTATGTTCTTTCTCCAGCTTTAACTGTTATAATCCACTCCATGACCACCAACTTTGCTGATGTTGTCTTATTTTATCTATTTGGCCAAAACAGATAGGTGCAATCATTTTGGTACTAAGGAAGCATCCAAATATATATTCAAACCAATTTCACATGTAGTTGGGAAACCTGCACATAGATTCTCTGTGCAGTAGCATTTAGAGACTACAAGAATACAGAGGCTAATAAAATATTCCCCCTCTCAAACCATTGTCACTTTACAAGGCTTACGTAATGAAAATCTTGACTGCTGTAATAACTTGTTTTCTACAAGCACATTAAAACTTTGCTTGGCGAATTCAGTCTATCTGCTTATATACAGTATAATTGTTTTCACTCATATAGTAAGTAGTGGCTGAAATAGATCCATGTTGGATTAGCGGCTGAAATAGATCCATGTTGAATTAGCCAATCTCCAGGTTAACGAACAATAAACATGTATTTATAGTTAGCAGGATGATTTCACTGAGAACACCAGAAACAATTTTAAATGGTGACTTAAGTTATCATTTCAAGTGGGATAATAAAGGAATGAAAAATATTAAGATTAATGTTAACAGAACAGTAGGTGATCAGAAATGGTACTATAACAACTAGTGTACAGGATGCATATAAATTCTACTATGTCACCAAAAAGAGTTCTCTATAAAAATGCAAGATACAGTCAACTAGCTATTGGAAAGGGGCTGTGACAATATAAATGGAGGTGGAGTGAGGCAGTGGAGTGCTTCTAGACAAAGCAGAACATATGAAGACACTGGTATATGGTGATTGCTAAGGGATATTCACTGCCAGTAAATAATAAGCTGTCTCCTGCATGTCATGAAGAAAGGGGTTAAGGCTGAGATAAGAGCATGGTACAAGGAATATGGACAGGAGAGTAACCTAGATGGAAAGTTTGTCATGCCAAGACTGTGGAAAATGTGTCCCACAAGATCAAAGAAAGTGAATATCAGAATAATTCAGGTCTATGTCACTTGCTCAAGAAACAACATTGTAGAAGCCCACATCATCGAGACCACATGATCGACAATGCAGTTAATCAACCATATTGAATGAGATCGCGGTACAGTGAGGATTGGGGAATACATCCTTTTTTCCACTGCAGTGCAGTCTCGGAGTTGGTATATAAAATTTGCAGGGGTGTGGAGGTGCAGGGGGGCTTGCCCATCTGTAAAAACAGTGTTTCTGTGGTGTTTACATTGATTGAAGAACTGCATTGTCGATCATGTGGTCTCAACCATGTGAGTTTCGACAATATCTTTCATTGAGCAATTGAAATAGATCCAATAATTCAATTACTAACTATCTCACAGGAGACAGGAAACCAGACATGAGTGGATAAATGATAACAGGAGCAGACAGAACAATGCTAAGTGTACTTTACCTTCGTATGGTATCTTTTAAGCTATTACAGTGCAGTCTTCTTCCTAAATTGTTAATTTACAGTTTAAACAAGGTTCCAGGTATGTACTATTTAATATTGAACAAACTATATTTATAATTTATGTGGATTTGTTTAAAGGGATGGTCCAAGTGAGTGTAGTCCATTTACTGTAGATGCCATGGAAGAAAAACACCATTACAGCAAACTATTAATGAATAGTTCTGTTAGGGGTGGTTCTACAAACTCTGCGGATGTTAATAATCTGTGTGAGGTGCTCGACTTTCAGAACATATGGCTAATGAACAGTGATGCCTTGAGCTATCACAAGTGCATGCCACACCCAAATAAGGCACACACTGAACTCTGAGCTAAAAGTACTGTTTTCACAGGACTTCATACAACATAATCTCAGCCCAGTGCATTTCAGTGTTATCTTACCAACAGTAACAGTAATTTGACTATAACTTTTGTATTGTACACAGACTGTATTGCTGTCTGTCTCTCTCTGTCACACACATATAAACAGACACACACACACAGATACACACACTCACAATGATTTCCAGAAAGGGTTAACATTACCTTTTCAGTGTCACAACCCTTTTATGATAACATGCTGCTATCAGCAAGACCAGTTTAGCATACCCAGGACATGTTTGCTTTATATACTCTCTAAATGAGACAACCATACTATTGACTTATGCTAGCTATGGCTAAGCAGTCTCTCTTCAAGATATAGATATTACCAGTTATAATTCACCTGTTTGTGTAATTACCCATACATAAAATAATAAACTAACACACACAAGCTTTTGAAAATTACCAATAAAACTCTTTACTTAAAGAAATTAAGAAATACACTTTGAAAATAAATATACAGAAATGTTCTTCTTTAGTGAAACAAACTTTTGAACAGGCAAATGGCATTTGAAAAACACTGACTGATTATCAGCTAGCTACTCCTACTGTTGTCACTAACATAAGATAATTGCTCTCTATCTTTCTATAAGTTCTAAGACCTTTTAGTGGTTTCAAAATACTCACTAGTAAAATTTTAAGTCATGAACCAAGTGCCGCTTGGCATTAGACAGTCTCTCTTCTATTGCATAAGATCACTTTGATGATTCAATGTATTCTTATCATTGTATAACCATATGTGAGGCTGAATGTCTTCTTTTCTGTGTATATATTGTAAAGGTGTTAAATTAATAAAAAAATTTCTTTAAAAAAAAAAAAAAGACTGTCTCTCTTCTCATCTGCAGGCCACAAAAAGGTTTCTTCACCGCTCCTGGTATATAAAATCTGCTGAACACTCCAACAGAAATGAAAGATTAACTGATCTGAAATGCTGTGTTGGACTTTGGAAAAGGTCATATCACTTAAACTTTGAAGGGGTATCCTGGAATGAGCAAGTATAGGGACATATTTAGTTATTATTCTCCTTTTAGACATCCCTTTTCGCTCTTGTAAAGGAGTCCTGCTGTTCACTTCCTGCTAGATCAAATTTTTGAACTCCAATAGCATCCTGCTATGACCTTACCTATCCATGTCTCAGTGCCTGAACATATGTCATATATCATATCCATGTCTCCATGCCTGACCCTATGTAATTGCATGAAAACAATGCACTGTATCATCAAAATAATTTCCTATTAAAACATGTGCTCTGATGTCATGAAACACTGCCACCTGTTTGATTCCTTGCCTCCTCCAAATTTTTATTAACTGGCCAACCACCTATTGGAACCTGCATGAGTGAGTAGTGAAATAGTAAGGATTAATCTTGTCTTCTTTCAGGAAAGGGAAAGGGCATGTGATCATATGTACACTTTCAGGTAGAGACCAGGGATCACATGGTGATGCTTGTCTACAAGTAAACTCTGTACATTTGTAACCAAAAAGTGTGCTTTCCATGGCCCTATTTAGACTGGGTCTATATGAGAGTGACGAAACCTCACTTATGCGAATCCCGAAAGGCCGACACATAAACAGCGAACCGCATGAACACTGAATGTCCTTAAGCATGAAATTCAAAATACCGAATTGCCATAGTTGTCCACACCATGTTTACTGAGATAAAACGTCAGTAGGAGATTCTCTTATCTGGTATAGCTACCTAACGTAAATGTGCAATAGTTACTGACCTTAGGGTTAGGGTGCGGGTTAAGGTACGTGCAAATATAGTAATACATTCATATTTATTTTGTTTGGGTAGGCAGTACGTAGTGGGCGGTGGAGTTGGCCAACTATGGCAATTCGATATTTTGAATTTTGTGCTTAAGGACGTTCGGTGTTCTTGAGGTTTGCTGTGTATCGGCCTTTTGGGATTCGCGTAAGTGAGGTTTCGGCATTCTAATATAGACCCATTTGC
Source organism: Protopterus annectens (assembly GCF_019279795.1). Lineage (NCBI taxonomy): Eukaryota > Metazoa > Chordata > Ceratodontiformes > Protopteridae > Protopterus > Protopterus annectens. The sequence continues at coordinate 202,457,144 of NC_056750.1, forward strand.
ACTGGACCGTCCAGGCAAGGAATTCTCCTAACAATGGTTTCCTTCTCCACCACCAGAATAGTGCAGAGAAATTTATGGTAGTTTGGGGAATTTATCGATTCAAAATAACCTGCCACTACCATGGTTTAACCCTGCTAGTTCCATTGTTCCCTACTCTATCACTGTGGACATTTTGACCATACATGCCCCACTGGGTTCCACCAGAAACAGGTAACCCCAATACCTTGGCATTTATTCAAACCAGTGGTTTTCCCTTTGTGAAATCTTCTGTGATGGTTTAAGCTGTCTCCATGGTTCCCTTATGCCTATGCATAAATTCAGGTAAACATCTGTTTTGCAGTTGTGCCCTGCTGGCTAGATAACGTTCACCCATTCTATTTCCTCAGCAGTGTTACACTCATAGTCTGTCAACCAGATTCCTAAATCCTCAGGCAAATTACTGAGTGCTTGTTCCCATATTATAAGGTCTCCCAGCATTTCAAAAGTAGTAACTTGTTTTCCACTAGCATTTCAAAAGTAGTAACTTATTATTCTACTAGTGTTTTTTTTTTTTTTCTGCAGTGAAATCACTTATGCTGTCCTCTGCCTTCTTCTGTAAACTTTGACTATAAACTGCAAGGCTTAGCTTAAAGTAGCCAGCTGTGTTGGTAAAGAAGGTGAATGCCCTAGTTATAGGCTCATAGAGTTGTACTAGGCTAACTGCCATTGTAGGCCATTTTAAGCCTAGCCAATTATCCCATATGAGAATTAAACTCTGAAACTTGTGTCTGTATGATAAGCACTTTAACCATTATGCCAACCTTGACTCCCTCCAAGTTTGATTAGCTGCCCTAGCACTTATTGGAACTGGCATGAGTGAGTAGTGAAATGGCAAGGGTTAATCTTCCTTGTCTTCCTTTAAGAAAGAGAAAGGGCATGTGATCATATGCACACTTTCAGGTAGAGACCAGGGATCACATGTTGGTGCTTTTCTACAAAGGCAGGCAGATCTGATTGATCATGTGATACAGAGACGTGGAATGCATCAGTGAGGTCCATTGCATGTCATCCCTTTGAATGCTAATAAAGCATGGGGTGGCAGGGCTTCAGGAGAAAACCCTGCTCCTCAGCTATGACAGTGCTGCTCCTATACTTGCCTCTCATCCACAGGGAAAGAATGAGCCATAGGGCTCTCACAGTAGAATAAATGGGTCAGTGGTCTAGCTTGGAGGTAAACATAAAGGTCAGAGGAGGGATAGAGCAAAAAAAGGATTCTTAAAGCATTCACACAGACACTTACCTTTTGTATAATAAAGACAGTGTCACACAGTTGCTAATACCATGCACTGCATTGCATTTCCTATGAGTAGATTGGTTAAAAACCTCTTGCATTGCTCTTGGTCTCATTGGTGGTGATTGCTCACACATTCAAAACTAAAATAAAACTACTAAAGGTATCTCCTGCATTATATGAAATATTATTTAGTGCTGACCTTGACATCTAGGGCTGGGATTGTACCACTGCTACTCACATGCATTAGGCAATGGGGGATCAGTTCTTTCTCATGCAGTCACTTCTTCACCTTCTGCACCTCATACTGATGCTTCCTTTTCTCCTCTGTGACTTGGCCTCTCTCTGCTCCCAATCCCCCATGATCCTCAGGCTGAATCATTCTCCCAGCTACATTTATATCCAGACATCTCATCTTCAGCTGTAGTTTCTGCAATTCAGTTTGCGTTTTGAGATCATCTGGGTACATAATGAGTTGCCTTTTTGCTGCATGCTATTTTTAGTTTCACTGAACTGTGCTTCACCTGCACACAATGTGTTCATCAACTCCCTTTGATTTACAGTCTTTAATCAGTTTTGCATCTGACCTATTTCTATACACTACAGATCTCACTGTGGCCTGTTTTTTTTAACTTTGTCTACCTACAAAACAAACTGCTGTACAATGTGTACTACTTACTATTTACCTTGTGGTCACATGGGGACACTTATAGAGACAAAACACTTCTGCAGGCTGTACAATTCATTTATAAAATCTGTACCACTTCAAGCAATTAATATGCCAGGAATAAACTGTATCACTAACAGCAATGCAGGTGAGATGCTCGGCCTTAAGAGTACTCCAAATGAATACTGTTGCCTTGGACTAGGACCATTGCCCACCAAACCAAACAAACTTCACACTGTACATCTGTACACATATCACTCTCAGCCCAATACTTTTTAGTGCTATCTTACCAATAGTAACTGTATGTTGGCTACACTACTGTATACATGCATTGGAGTACACACACACATACTGATTTCCAGGAGGAGATTATAATAATAATAATAATAATAATAATACCTTTTTAGTGCCATTATCACTTTAAAGCTTTTATAGCAACATACTACACCAGCCAAATCAGTCTGGCTCACCAGGACACAGTTACTGTATACTCTTTAAATTATTCAACCATACTATTGACTTATGGTAGCTATGGCTAGGCAGAGGAAGGTGCTACAAATTATAATTAATCAGTTTGTGTAATTGCCTTTTTATAGAATAATAAACAACCAGACACATGGTTTAGAAATTGAATAATGAAACATTTTACTTAAAGGAATTAGGCAACACACTTAGAAAATTAAATATAGAGACAAATGTACCGTTTTACTGGAAAATATAAAATGAAAAGTTTGAACAGGCAGATGGCATCAGAAACATGCTATCAACTATTTAGTTCTATTATTGATACTAACTGATGATAACTGTAATTAATCTACCTCTAACTTTTAAAACTATTTAGCAGTTGCGCAACAGCCACAAGCACATTTTATGGACATAAGTTCACCGACTCTGGCTGCAAGCTGCCTCTCTTCTCCTATGTTGCCGAGGGAAAAAGTGTCTTCACTGCTCCCAGTCAATAAAGTTCACTGAAAATTCTAAGAGGAAAAACCAAGATTAACAGAACTGCTGTACTACATTTTTAGGAAAGGATACATCACTTAAAATTAACTGCAGAGGGTGTTTAGGAGTGTGGAAACGCTTTCAAATATTTAGTTAGCACGTCAACTCCCCCCATCTCCTGTTTGCTTTAGCTAAAGGAGTTCTGGGTCTTAACTTATTACTTTCTCAACATTTTGATTATCATCACCCAAAGCAAAGTTACTTAGCTATGCTGAAAATTTCAACCTAAATGACATAATACAGCTTTTGACAGGAAGTAACAGTCTAAGGTCTACTCTGCATGCCCATGTGTATGTGTGTGTGTCTGGAACAGTTTCACTTTTCAAAGCTCTGCTTCATTTTTAGTTTAAAAACTAAATGTTTTTCACAGTTTTCACATTTTACATTATTGCCATGTCTTTACAAAAAAGCAGACAGAAACAGCTATAGATTTTGTCCAGCTTTTCACATTTCAGCCAACACTGTTGGCACAGAAGGATAAATCCTTGTCTATGACCTGGTGAACAGATGTTGATAGCAATTCAGGTGTCTTCTGGAGTTGCAGGGGAAATTAGAGGAGTGTTGCAGTATTGGCAGATTCCTTTCTTCATGAGAATGATGTAGGACATGTACTCACAGAACACAGTCCTGTGATAGAGAGCTGGTGAAGACTTGAGACCTCATGAAGCACTGGCTTCAAGGGGTATGTCAGTCTGTCTAGAGGGTTAGTCATTTTTTACTCTGAGTGAATAAGGAACAAATGGAAAAAATGGCTGAGTGGGTCTGATGGCTGGCAGGGAAAAAAGTTTACAAAATGAACTTTCCACATTTCACATTCTGTGTCTCATCTTTACTGAATAAAACAGCTACTGTTTTTGTATAGTGTTTTACACTGCTATTTGCATATATGCAGTCTATTTAAGAATTAAATGGGAAAGACAGTACAGAATAGACACGTGTATTTGGTTAAAATGAATAGTAATTCATGGTAGCTGAATAACAGTAAACATCACACCAAGATGGAATATATAGGTTGCAGAGCATTACCTACAGTCCATTGAGAAAACAGAGTAGAATTGTTGGGCACAGTTGGTTAACATAACATTGGTAGTTAACATCCTACAGCAAGCAGACACACTAATGTTGTAAGAGGAGAGGCACTTAGTAATAATAAACAAAATTAGGTAAGAAGTTTTAAATTAATTCAGAACTGAGATATTTGGAGAAAGGCCCGGAAGACCAAATGGCTATAAAACATACATTTTATTACATCTTGCAGGATTACTCGCGTTATTGCACTTGGGAGTATCAGGCGCCTTGACTGCTGTAGCTGCATATCCAGTTATTAGTACTGTGTTTTTCAACCCTTTCTAGAAATGGGATTTTTGTGTTTACCAGAGAGTGGAGTATTTGATAGGTTTGATACTACTTAAGCAAAACTTGAAGCACCAAAGTATTTTCCTGAGAAGCATTATAAAATATTGCTTCTTTTTGTTATTTTCCAAAAGAAAGACAAATCAGAGTCAAGGACTTTCTTCTGGGTGATTTGGTTAAACAGGGCTATAGCCAGAAACTTAATATATATGCACCAAGCTTATGTGTTACAACCCCTTCCAGCAAACTACTCCTTTTTCCTCTCATCAGCATTGGCATAATTATCAACCCTCTGGATATGGGGGTCTGGATATCACATCAACAATGATTATCACCTACAGGCAATATTCAGATAGCTGGGTGGCTAGTCATATATCCCAATAATATTTTATATATAGTAGTAAAACAAGCAAAGATAACTTTGGGTGCGATTACCTTCTTTGCTGGCTCACTTGTACCCTTTTATGCCATGTCTGTGTTTGTTGGAAGAACACATAATCTTATTCTGATGTGCAAACTGTTCTAAATTAAAAATGAATTTGCACACCATGACTTACTTACTTATTCTAGACATGGCTACCCCTCTTCACGCAGGACAGGTTGCGAGAAATGCAAATGCTGCACAGAAAATAAGGTACTACAAAATTAAAAATGCAGGACAGGTTGCGAGAAATGCAAATGCTGCACAGAAAATAAGGTACTACAAAATTAAAAACCTCTTCCAAAGTTGCGCAAGTCAAAAAAACCTCTTTGCCCTCATGTTAACCTGCCTTGCTCCAACTATATCCCATCGCAGTGGAAAATGATGCATCAATCTGTCTTCCTTGTCATCTTACTGTAAATTGTGTTCTTAAACTGGTGTACAGAATGTGTGAGCTGATGCATACCACAACAGCAGGAGGCACTTATCCCAATAAGCAAAGCATTTATGAGTCTCTGTAGTCCAGCTGCATGCCTTGTGTCCATTATCTTATCTCTTCCAACTAAACAACATGCAGGATAACTTAAACACATTTCTTAGCTTTCAACATATTTTCACACCCTACGATTTTAAATCTTGTTTGTCATGAATGCAATCAGGTTTTCACGCTTAAGTTCTTTTGAGTATGGAGAAGTATCATGGCTAAACCATAGCCCGTTGAATTATTATCAGTCAGTCATGAGTATTAAAATGAGTCTACCTTAACATCAAACCAAAAACATTGAATGTCCTTGATTGCAGTACAGTGGGGAAATGGGGTTTCCTTTTCTCCATCATAATGTGATCTCATATTATGTTATATGTGAGTTAGCATATATAATTAGCAAGGATGTAGGGTGCAGGGGGCCGTGCCCTTTACAAAAAAAAGTATTTTATACATACTTTTTATGTTTGTTGATGTTCTGGAGTTTCACTGTCTCCAGTTCAATGTTGTGTGTCAACTATTTCTCCAGTCGACAATTTAATATAGATCCTTATTAAAATAAGTACGTGCCATGAAACATAAGGCATACCTGACTAAACCTCCTTTGCTTCTGATATCGCTAATATATGAAGCAAATGTACAAAACGTTGATGTTCACATAAGTGTATGCATACTTGTATGTGTGTGTTTGTGTGTGTTCAGGGGGGGAGGTGACAGTTGAAGATAATGTGATTTTGTGTAAATGGGAAGGATGTCATTTTGAGGGTGTGACTGCAGTACCAGAGTTCCTGTTTATAACTCTCTGCATCCATATTGCTACTTCATCTCACTCAGTAAATGTGAATGGCTTTATCACTGGCATACATGTAATACTGTGTCCTCCCAATAGTTCGGATGAGACTCATGCCAACTTCTTCTTAAGGAAGATTTTCATAGCTGACAGAGTCATGGAACAAACATTCTTGGGTTCTTTTCCCAGGCCACCCAAAGTCTCAGATTATGATTTCCAGGATTTAAGGACACTTGATTTTAAACTCCCTGCTCTCGAGTGCAGCAAACTTTGTCCTGACTGCTTCCCAGCTGAGTTGTTTGGTCATTTAAAAGCACTTGATTTTGAATGCTCTTCTCTCCACAGTGCAGCAGACATTGCCATGACTGTTTCCCAGCTGAGTTAAGTTTGGCTAACAGGCACAAGTCCTGTGTGAAACAGATAACAAGAGGCTTAAGCGAATGGTCACACACTCTATAAACAGGAAGTGGAGAAGTTCTGTTACCTGGAGCTCCACCCTGATTTTACAAGATCCAGAGTGCAGAGACTCTTGACAATGTATACCTGCCAAAAACTGCTCATATGATGTAGCCAGTGACACAGAGGAAGACTCCTCCATATACACATCAGCATTGCAGGCGCTTCTGTGTCCTGACAGTAGATGGGGTGGGAGAGGTGCTACATGCATATAAACTATCATCAATCCTCATAGGATCTCAGCTGAAAATCCCTCTGTTCCTCCTCACCCAACCCCGTCTTATGGTTTATGGATGGAAGGAGAACGAGAAGAAGCATGAGATGATGAGAGGGGATGAGCTTAAGGAACATGATGGAGTGGTGGTTGAAGAGCAATGCAATACTTCCCTGTGTACCTCACTTGTCTGTCACTTTCCTTGAATGATCCGGTTACAACATTCCTGAAAGTAAAATAAATGTCTTACAAAGGGATCCAGTAGCTTGTATTTCTGACCAGGACTTCCCAAGATCAGTTCTGATAGTCGAAGATCTATTTGCATTTGCAGATTCTGGAAAAATTCTTTATGGCTCCTGGCTCAAGAAGTTGATTCTTTCCATGGAGATTCATTGATGGCTCATGACTGATCCAGACTGCAAGAGTGAGACAGGTGTTTATCAAGGAGGAAATGACAACAGATTCCTGAAAATGAAAGTTCATAAGCTGTGTGCATGAACTTTATTATGCAGCTCTTCTCTTTTGGCCTGTAACTCATTTTGCTGTTCTCTGTGGAAATCTGAACTCCTGCTTGAATGAAAAGGTTCCTAAACAATCTGTTAGCCAGTTGATTTCAAGAATACAGTTTCAGCAGACATGTTTACAACTGCTGGGAGCGTTGTTTCAGCAGACATGTTTATAACTGCTGGAAGCGTTGTTTCAGCAGACATGTTTACAACTGCTGGGAGCGTTGTTTCAGCAGACATGTTTACAACTGCTGGGAGCGTTGTTTCAGCAGACATGTTTACAACGGCTGGGAGCGTTGTTTCAGCAGACATGTTTACGACGGCTGGGAGCGTTGTTTCAGCAGACATGTTTACGACGGCTGGGAGCGTTGTTTCAGCAGACATGTTTACGACGGCTGGGAGCATTGTTTCAGCAGACATGTTTACGACTGCTGGGAGCGTTGTTTCAGCAGACATGTTTACGACGGCTGGGAGCGTTGTTTCAGCAGACACGGCTGGGAGCGTTGTTTCAGCAGACATGTTTACAACTGCTGGGAGCGTTGTTTCAGCAGACATGTTTACAACGGCTGGGAGCGTTGTTTCAGCAGACATGTTTACAACGGCTGGGAGCGTTGTTTCAGCAGACATGTTTACAACGGCTGGGAGCGTTGTTTCAGCAGACATGTTTACGACTGCTGGGAGCGTTGTTTCAGCAGACATGTTTACGACTGCTGGGAGCGTTGTTTCAGCAGACGCGGCTGGGAGCGTTGTTTCAGCAGACGCGGCTGGGAGCGTTGTTTCAGCAGACGCGGCTGGGAGCGTTGTTTCAGCAGACGCGGCTGGGAGCGTTGTTTCAGCAGACATGACGCGGCTGGGAGCGTTGTTTCAGCAGACGCGGCTGGGAGCGTTGTTTCAGCAGACGCGGCTGGGAGCGTTGTTTCAGCAGACGCGGCTGGGAGCGTTGTTTCAGCAGACGCGGCTGGGAGCGTTGTTTCAGCAGACGCGGCTGGGAGCGTTGTTTCAGCAGACGCGGCTGGGAGCGTTGTTTCAGCAGACGCGGCTGGGAGCGTTGTTTCAGCAGACGCGGCTGGGAGCGTTGTTTCAGCAGACGCGGCTGGGAGCGTTGTTTCAGCAGGCGGCTGGGAGCGTTGTTTCAGCAGGCGCGGCTGGGAGCGTTGTTTCAGCAGGCGCGGCTGGGAGCGTTGTTTCAGCAGGCGCGGCTGGGAGCGTTGTTTCAGCAGACGCGGCTGGGAGCGTTGTTTCAGCAGACGCGGCTGGGAGCGTTGTTTCAGCAGACGCGGCTGGGAGCGTTGTTTCAGCAGACGCGGCTGGGAGCGTTGTTTCAGCAGACGCGGCTGGGAGCGTTGTTTCAGCAGACGCGGCTGGGAGCGTTGTTTCAGCAGACGCGGCTGGGAGCGTTGCTGCACCTGTAATGTCTCATGTTGCAATTCCCAAGGGAACCCACTCACTGAGTATAACTATTTGTGCAATCAACCCATGAAAAAAAAAATTTATGTAAGCTTTTCTCATGGGGGGGGTGGAGTCAAGTCCCCTGCATATTCCATGTAGCTGGACACCCCCCTCCCACATTTTTGAAAGTTATATATACCGGTACCATATTTGAGCAAACATTGAAAAGGGATTAAAATCCCAAAAGAAAGGAAATAAAGCTGTGCATACTTAGAAAGCCACTGTCAATGACTTCCTGTGGAAAAAGTGATCAGGGAGTTTAACTTTGCCAAGCTGTGCATTCCAAGTTGGTTGTGCATTCCAAGTTGGTTCCTTGGGGTGATACAAATTGAAGAACACTACAGAAAATGTGCATGGAGCATTGCTGAATCTACTCTGGACAGTGGCATTTATTTATATTTAATGCTTGGATTGCCACAATTATGCTCCAAAATTATGGGAGAGAAAAACTTAAGCACCTTTTATCTCTAGTCTGATGGTTTCAGATATTTTGTGCCCCTTCTATTGCTGGCCATCACAGAACAGCATGAGGAAGGGAGTGCAAAGAGAGTTAAAAAAATTGTTAGACTTCATTCAGCTAGCTGAAGTACTTCACAGGTTTTTAAACAACTTTACAATTCTTTTCAGAAGAAAATACCAAATTAGTGGTGGAACTGATGGAAATAATTCTTGATAACAACTTCCTTCACTTTGAAGTTGAATTTTATAAGCAGACCAGAAGAGTTGCTATGGGGGCAGCTTGCGCCCCCCACATTCGCTAATATTGTTATGTTGGGATGGGAAAGGGAGTACATATTATCCAGCACATTTTCAAAGTTTTTACACTTTTATGTAAGGTTCCTGGATGACGTCTTTATTTTGTGGGATGGGACAGTTGAACAAATAGGTGAGTTTATGAGTTACCTGAATGGGTGTTGTGGGTATTTGAAATTCACACACTCCTGGAATTTAGAAAGTATAAGTTACCTGGATGTAAGGATCTCACAAAATGGAGGAGAGTTCAAATCAAATATATATAGGAAAGAAACCTTTTTGTAATGCATATTTGCATTATAGTAGTAACCATCCGTACCACTGGTGAACAGGCAAGCCATAAGGGTGGCTAGAATGACGTTAAAGGTGGATGAGGTTAACTACGAATTTAAGATTCTAAGGAATATGTTCCTGGAAAGAGACTATCCTTTCAAAATGGTAGGCAGAATTCTTAGGGAAGTGAGGGGAGCATGGGGTGCGAAATACCCACCCCTATTAGGTAGAGACTTCGAAAAAAAAAAAGGGATGGAGGTGAAAAATTTGAAAAGGTGTCCGTCTTAGAGCATAACAGATACTCACAGGGAATAAGTAAATTAGTGGAGAGGAATTGAAGCATATTTGGGGTGCACAAGGAAATGAAGGAAGTTATAGGATCAGAGCCTGTATTTGTTTGTAAAACTGGAAAAAACCTCAAGCAAATTTTGGAAAATACGAGAGGTACAGATAAGGCTAAAAATAAAGGCACAGTGCCGTGTGGAAGCTGAGCACAATGCAGTTACATTTGCAAAGAAAAAATATTAGTACTGGACAGCGTTTTACACAATGAAGTGACATTTGCAAATGGCAGCTGTGCAACTAACAAATTAGTGTAGTTGGCAAAATGTGAGGACTGCAAAGGATTTTATGTGGGGAAGACTGAGCGAGCATTAGGATCTAGAATTTATGAGCATGTGTACGAGATGAGGAAGAAAAAGGAAACCAATGCCCTTTACAGGCACTCAGTTGTTTCCCCTAATTTTAAGAAATTAAATTTTGGTATTTTGGAAAGGATAACAATTAACCCAATTGGGGGTGATTGGCAGAGACTGCTGGTAAAAAGAGAGTTATTTTGGCAGCTAAAATTGAATGCTATATCACCCCCCCCAGGGCTTAGCAATCAAGTGTCCATTGGACCTGTATTAAAGGAAAAGGCTGATATCCTTAGGTGAAACCTGTCAATGGTACCTTTAAGAAAGAGATGAGTTGTAAATGAAGATGATCACTTGGTGATGATGTAATGCATTTATCTGTTAACATTTTAGTATAAAAAGACTACTGTTGTGGAAATGTATTTATCTGATAAGTCTCCTGTTTTAGTGTTTTGTTAAATACATTATTTTATTTGTTTTATGTTACTGGAGTCCGGTTCTGTGTTTTTGGATTTTATTGGTACATATACCACTTGAAAAATGAGCTAAAAACAAAAGTACTAGAGATGTAGAGTAAAATCAAGGGGTAGATGTAAAGGTAGATCAATTACTGTGTGTAGTGTAAATGGTGAATAGTTAGTTAAATCAATGGAACAGCAGTATGTTCGGGACTCAACTGAAATGTGATGATATAAAGCATGTGCTGAATTAAGAGGATGCTGCTATACTCTGTGTTTAGTGGCTGAGAACGTTGTTGCTAGTACATTATTCAAAAGCACAGTGTCTTTGCCTGCATGAAAACCTATGCTACCACAGGTGAATAGGGTGAGAAAGAAACACCTGTTGACTAATGTCCCCCTAGATGTACCCCTAAGTAGCATATCTACCGAAGATTATTCCTTAAAAATAGGTACATTTATGCAAAACAGTATGTGTGATTCTTTGACAGGAACAAAGTATTCGTGTTTTCCACTATAGACAATTTGAAAGATTAAGCACAGCTGGCATTTGGTTAATGGATGACACTTTTTTAACAAAAGGCAGTGTCTGCAGGCATTATATCCGCGGTGGTGCAGTGGTAGCGTTGTTGCCTCACAACAAGAGGTTCTCCCTTTCGATTCTCAGCTGGAGTGCAGGGAGTGCCTTCTGTGTGGAGTCTGCATGTCCTCCCCGCGGTTGGGTGGGCGTTCGAAAGACATGCGTAAATGGACGTGCCTTCGTTGAAGGTTGAACATTGAGCTGGCACCTTGGCGTTAGTGAAAATCTACTGCCAATCATTAGCGGACTGGAGTTCCACTGTGGCGACCCCTAACTGGGAAAAGCCAAAAGGCAAACGACAACAACAGTGTCTGCAGGCATTATACACTGTACACAGTTTTATATAACCTACCATGGAAAATAGTAAAGCCGTGCCATTAGTGTTTTGTCTAATGAGAGAGAAATAATCGAAAGCATAGAATTATGTGTAGCAATGTACCCTTTACTTATTATCAAAGTGTCAGCTGACATCTAATGTCAAGTACGTATTAACTGACTTTGAAATAGCTGGTATTAAGAGTGTTCAAACTAACATAGATGGAGCTGAGAGTAAAGGTTGTCTTTTTTTGTTTCAGGTAGAATATTTGAAAAAAGGTACAATCCCTTGGGTTATCTACTTTGTACAGCAAATCCCTTGCCTTTCATTTAGCTGTTAAAAATTGGCAGTACTATCCTTCTTGACTGAGGATGAAGTTAGAGCAGCATTCAATGATGGAAGAAGTTTTCCATCTGAGGATAAGGACTTGCTTATAGATTTTACAGACTGGTATGTGCTAGGTCGGCCTCATAAATTTAGCACTAGAAATGCAATAACATCAAGACTCACTCCATTATTTCCAATTAAATTCTGGAATATTTCCTCTTTGTATCTTCGGTCTCTTCCACAAACGCAGAATTCTGTAGAATTCTGGCACTGACTGATAAGATGTATATTGGGAATATGAGTAGCTAACATTCTGTCAGTTATGTCATTGTTACCTAGGGAACAGAATAGAGTAGATGACCTCCATTTGTAATTGTAGGCTGAGTGTTCACCTTCCTCTAAAAGCATATATTAATTGAAAGACATAAATGATTGCAGGATGTTCTTGATAATAAGGACTCCTATACTATTCAGAGTTTTCTAAAAGCTATAGCCATGCTTCTCAAAGTGTAATCTGTCTGTATTGCCCGCTGTATCAATTCTATTTGAAACATGGGTCTCCTTTATCATAAATGGGTTTATCTTGATTGTGCTAGTTTTATGTGAGTACTGTGAGGTTAAATACTTTATATTTTAGTTTATTACCACATTGTATTTTCTGCACGGTTGTTCATATATGGGAGTTTGATGTGTTGGAAGGGATCCTGAACTGTACATCTCAGCATTTTATTTGCTCTCTAACACATTTTACACTTCTGAGTCATGGTGTCATGTGTGTTACTGGCCGACTGCAATTTTCTATGATGTGTAATTTGATGAGGTCATTACTCAATGTAATGAGAATCTGGTGATGTCATCTTGATGAACAGTGGATCAGCAAAATAATAATTCCACGTTTCAAAATAGATCCTCTTGAAATGGGTGTCAAGACTTGCCTTGAGAGTGAAGCACTGTTCCCTACTCCTTGGGATTGTTGATCTTGCAAACCTGAAAAAATGCCAGCACAAAACTCAGTATATATCAGCAACAAAACTACAGCAACATTAAGGTAAAACTTAAGTGTTTTAATACATATAGAACAATTCAATAATCCAGACCAGTTTCAGCCTAACATGGCTTTCCTCAGTGGAACAAGAAAAGTACAAACAGGAAATGATGCACAAATGCAGGTTTAAATAAGGTCCATAGACCAATGAGTTGCTTCCAAAGGATTTTAGGCATGCCCATAATTCTGCCTGAAAGAAAAACTGGAAGGAAAAATACAAACTAGAAAATAAAAAGTAACAAGTAAAAAATAGATAATCCAAATAGCAAATATGGTAATAAAACATAAGTATGATAATACATTCAATATTGGATATATCAATTGGTTATAAATGATCATTTAAACCAGGAGAAACTAGTGCCCCTAGCTTGATAATCCAGTATTTCTCTTTTTGGTTGAGAATGGAATGCCATCCCTGTTTGTTGGATCTGTCACCCAAAATTCTATCTACAATACAAAATTGAAATCTAGCAGTATGATGTTGTGTGTAGTGCCTGAACAGAGCGTTGGTTTCTCTTTTGGTTCGAATGTCACTACGATGTTCCGACATGCATAACCTCCACGCTCATGATGTCTGACCCACATAAAATGAAACACATGTGCAAGTCGCAAGATATACCACCCAATCACTATTACAGTTGCCAAAAAATGTCATGTTAAAAATCATGTCAGTGTTTTTACTGGAAAATTGTTTAGATGTGAATATAAATAGACATGATGAACAATGGCCGCATTGATAAGTGCCCCAAAGTTTGTCACCAGTCATCGTAAGTTGTTTATGTATAATGCCACCTGAACCCATCCTCTTATAATGTGAAAAAATGAACTTAGTGTTCTCCCTCTAGGAAAACCATATTGACAAGTGTTACCGACTAAGGGGGCAATATCGTCATTGGCAGTGAGGATGTTCAAATGTTTCATCATGGTATTTCTAATCAAATTGATGTTACACCCATAGGTAGTAATAAACCATAATACTCCATCCTGTGCATCCCTATTTCTATCACAATATTTGAGAAGGGAAGTTCTGGTGGAATTGTTTGCAAAGTGACGTGCCAACTGAATGCCAGCCTCCTTATATCCCCTGGTTCTGAATCTGTTGGTTAGATCTTGTTGTGATTCTTCAAAGTCCTTTTCTGCGGAACAAATCCTGAGTATCCTGAGGAACTGGGATTTAGGTATGTTTCGGATGATGTGGCTAGGGTGCATACTAGTTGCATGTAATAAAGTATTGTACTGTGGGTATTTACGAAATGTTTTGCTTCGTAAAGTACCATCTGGGTTCCTGATGACTGTTACATCCAAAAAGTTGATTTGATTTTGGTGATAAGTTGAAGTAAATTCAATACCCCATTTGTTATGGTAGAGGTATGACACAAATTCAGCCAAATATTCTTCATCGGAATGCCAAACTAACCAACAATCATCAAGATAACATCGCCAAATATCCAGCTCCTCAAGATAGATATCATGTGTTTGATCATAGATGAGTTGCTCCTCAATGTAGCCCATGAATAAGTCCGCATATATAGGAGCAAAAGAGGCTCCCATAGCGGTACCCTTCAACTGCCAATAGCGTTCACCTTGAAAGTAGAAAACATTTTTATTCAAAATATGTTCCGCCATACAAATCAAAAGCGTATTGAAACCAGCTGGATATAATTTGGCTCTATCTAACCAAAACTTGAGGGCCTCAAGTCCAGCCCAATGTGGTATATTGGTGGTATGAAGCCTTGGCATCTAATGTACAAAGTAACCACTCAGGTTCTAATTGGTTATCATCTATAATGGATAAGAATTGAGTGGTGTCTTGTATCCTTGCTTGAATCAAATTTAGTAGTGGTTTCAAGAATGAAGTCAAAAACTCAGACAGTGGTTCCGTCAATGACCCCATACCAGACACAATGGGTCTACCAGGTGGTTTGTTCAGGCACTTGTGTATCTTAGGTAGTAAATAAAGAATCTGTTGTTGTGGGTCCCGTAAAATTAATTGTGATTTAACTGTGTCTGATATAATGCCCTCCGAAACAGCTAACTCAAGAAAATTGTCAATTTCTCTTTTAAAGTTCAGGGTGGGGTCAATAGGCATTTTCATGTAGTGGGATGGGTTGGCTAATTGTCCATTTCCCTCCCCCAGATTTTTTTACTTCATACTTGAAACCACTACTAAATTTGATTCGAGCAAGGATACAAGACACCAGAGTGGTTACTTTGTACATTAGATGTCAAGGCTTTATACACCAATATACCATCAATATACCACATTGGGCTGGACTTGAGGCCCTCAAGTTTTGGTTAGAGCCAAATTATATCCAGCTGGTTTCAATCCGCTTTTGATTTGTATGGCGGAACATGTTTTGAATAAAAATGTTTTCTACTTTCAAGGTGAATGGTACTGGCAGTTGAAGGGTACCGCTATGGCAGCCTCTTTTGCTCCTATATATGCGGACTTATTCATGGGCTACATTGAGGAGCAACTCATCTATGATCAAACACATAACATCTATCTTGAGGAGCTGGATAATTGGCAACGTTATCTTGATGATTGTTGGTTAATTTGGCGTTCCGATGAAGAATATTTGGCTGAATTTGTCTCGTACCTCAACCATAACAAATGGGGTATTGAATTTACTTCAACTTATCACCAAAATCAAATCAACTTTTTGGATGTAACAGTCATCAGGAACCCAGATGGTACTTTACGAAGCAAAACATTTCGTAAATACCCGCAATACAATACTTTATTACATGCAACTAGTATGCACCCTAGCCACATCATCCAGAACATACCCAAATCCCAGTTCCTCAGGATACGCAGGATTTGTTCCACAGAAAATGATTTTGAAGAATTACAACAGCAACCTAACCAACAGATTCAGAACCAGGGGATATAAGGACCTGACATTCAGTTGGCACGTCACTTTGCAACCAATTCCACCAGAACTTCCCTTCTCAAATATTGTGATAGAAATAGGGATGCACAGGATGGAGGATTACGGTTTATTACTACCTATGGGCGTAACATCAATTTGATTAGAAATACCATGATGAAACATTGGAACATCCTCACTGCCAATGAGGATATTGCCCCCTTAGTCGGTAACACTTGTCAATATGGTTACCGTAGAGGGAGAATACTAAGTTTATTTTTTTCACATTATAAGAGGATGGGTTCAGGTGGCATTATACATCAACAATTTACGATGACTGGTGACAAACTTTGGGGTGCTTATCGATGCGGCCATTGTTCATCATGTCTATTTATATTCACATCTAAACAATTTTCCAGTAAAAACACTGACAGGATTTTTAACATGAAATTTTTTGGCAACTGTAATAATGATTGGGTGGTATATCTTGCGACTTGCACATGTTTCATTTTATGTGGGTCAGACATTGAGCCCATCCTGGGCATTGAGATTATGCATGTCGGAACATCGTAGTGACATTCGAACCAAAAGAGAAACCAACGCTCTGTTCAGGCACTACACACAACATCATACTGCTAGATTTCAATTTTGTATTGTAGATAGAATTTTGGGTGACAGATCCAACAAACAGGGATGGCATTCCATTCTCAACCACAAAGAGAAATACTGGATTATCAAGCTAGGGGCACTATTTTCTCCTGGTTTAAATGATCATTTATAACCAATGAATATATCCAATATTGAATGTATTATCATACTTATGTTTTATTACCATATTTGCTATTTGGATCATCTATTTTTTACTTGTTACTTTTTATTTTCTAGTTTGTATTTTTCCTTCCAGTTTTTCTTTCAGGCAGAATTATGGGCATGCCTAAAATCCTTTGGAAGCAACTCATTGGTCTATGGACCTTATTTAAACCTGCATTTGTGCATCATTTCCTGTTTGTACTTTTCTTGTTCCACTGAGGAAAGCCATGTTAGGCTGAAACCGGTCTGGATTATTGAATTGTTTGATATGTATTAAAACACTTAAGATTTACCTTAGTGTTGCTGTAGTTTTGTTGCTGATATATACTGAGTTTTGTGCTGGCATTTTTTCAGTTACTGATAGTTTGTTTTGCCTTGCACTTGGATCCTACTTGCAGGGCTTTTCTCTTTTTCCAGTTTGATCTTGCAAACCTGCAAACCTGTCAACCATATGTTTTTTATACCAGTGTGTTGACAAAACATGTGTCGACATTTGGGATATATATACATAATATACTTTGTTCAAAGAAGGCAAAGACAAAACATTATCACTAATGGGTAGAAACAATATTTTTATCTAACGAATGCTATACAAACTCTGACACAAACTATAGTAACAAAACAGAATAGGTATTTGAGATCTGATATTTTGTATTTCCACCTCTCCCCAACTTATTTACTATTTTAAATCATATTAATCTTATAAGTGTTACTGCGGTGGTGGTGCTGCGGTAGCGTTGTCGCCTCACAGTAAGACGTCCTGTTCGATTCTCAGCTAGAGCATCTCCTGTGTGGAAACGTGCATGAATGAGCATACCTTCATTGAAGGCTGTGTGTCAAGGCTGGCAACTCGGCATGTAAAAATCTACTGCCAATCATTAGCGGACCGGAGTTCCGCTGTGGCGACCCCTAACCGGGAAAAGCCAAAAGACAACATTAATCTTATCCTATAAGTGTTAGTTTCAAATCTGAATATGCAAGCCACAGAAAATGTATCAGTTAATTAGTTCTATGAGTAGCAACATAGATTGTTATATGAACCCTAATAAATAATAGTCCAGTAATTAAACAGACAACTACTGTCAGATGAAACAAAAAAGAAAATTCATGCTGAAGCCATGCTAACGATCACAAATATCTGCAATCACTAAACACAATTCAAATGTAAGGGCTTTTGTTCTTTATACGTTTGAAGTTCATCAACTTATGTTGACTATATCTGGCTGGATGTCTCGTTCATAGATAAATCGACTCTGCCTTCTCTGAAGTTGGCCTCTCTACTTCTTAAAGCAGAAATATATTTGTTAAGCTACAAACCATTTTTCTAGCATTTGCAGACATACAACTAATTGTAGAACTATCCTGTAACTATGCTACAGATAAAAATCTGTATTTGGATTTAAGTATTTCCAAAAACCAGTAGAACTATATTTGTAGCTTATATATCGTCAGCATAATCAAATTTATTTATATTCCAAATTAGCTCAACCAGAGCTGTTGCAAGAAAAAATCCCTTCTCCTAAAATCATTCTGAGCAGACCCTCTAAAATCATTGATAAAAGTATAAAGCAGACACACAAAAACGATTAGAAATTAGATGTCCTGCTTCATTTAAATGTCATTTATTTTCAGTTTGTCTGCCAGAGAGGTCTGGATCATTTTTGTTTCTTATTAAACAAATAAATAGAAGTGATGCTCCAGGAAAAAAAAAAATCAAAAATACACCTGCAAATATCTTTGCATTTATCGTATTACTCTCTGTTGTTCATCCTAGTATCATTGCATATCTCACAGCTAAAACATGCAACAGTCTTGCTTCAGAGTATCTGCATTTTTCATATTCTTTGCAACATTGTTCATAGCATTGTTAGAGATTTTATTTACTACTGGTTTATATTCTTAATATTCACTGTAATTTATTTTTGCCTTTAGCCTTGGTCACAGCTGAAAGACTGTATTGGGTCAGACACTCATACAGTTAGCTCTCAACGTCTTAGCACAAGAAATCTGGATAAAGCCTAAAATAATTTTAGGGGGGGCAAAGGTCCAAAAATAAAGACAGATTTTAGAACCTTGAAAAGGTTGCTAGAATAACAGAAGTAGCATGCATTTT
Organism: Protopterus annectens; assembly: GCF_019279795.1. Lineage (NCBI taxonomy): Eukaryota > Metazoa > Chordata > Ceratodontiformes > Protopteridae > Protopterus > Protopterus annectens. The sequence continues at coordinate 202,475,936 of NC_056750.1, forward strand.
CTGAAGGATATGAAGTGTGACACTGAAATGTATGTCATTATTTAGTGACTTTAGTTTTCAATGATTAGGCAGAAAAAAACACACTAAAAACGAGGCAAAAATCTAGACATTCTGGATAGTTGAGAGATGTAGTTAACAAATGTGTGACAACCAACTAACTAAATAAATAGAATGTGACAGGGAACTGTCTTCTGTAGTTATAATCCTCAGAAGAGGAAAAACCTCGTGATATCAGGTGTGTGTGTGTGTGTGTGTGTGTGTGTGTGTGTGTGTGTGTGCCACATTGTGTTTTCTCTCATATTATGTGAAAATATGAGGAATAAGAGTAAAAGACACTGTTGCTTTACTTGCTGCTAGCATGTTGCAGAAGTTCTGGCCAGTTAGATGTGCCCAACACACATTGCAACATGTCTGGGAAGGTCAGTATGCTACATTTCCTCCTATTTTGCTTACAAGCCTAAAAACAATTATGTAACACACTAAAGTTAGTACGTCATTGTCGCAAAAAGGTAAATATTTACATATAACTGTATGCAAATGGAAAAACAATTATTGTCATTGAAAATAAGTTTGATTTGATTTTAACTGGTACTGCTACAAAGTACTATGGTTGTAATAGGCCTTATTCATTAATTTAGCTACACTGTTGTTCTCATTTATTTGATTATTTATATCATCTCTCATGTTATAAAACACCTTTTTTCTCTGTCTTAGCAAAGCAAACTTATGACATCTGTCATACTTCACTTGTAATTGCCATTTTAAGTTTTGTTTTTACTTCACAATACTGTTTTACCATAACACAGACACAGATATACAGGCAGACAGAGACAGACAGACACACACACACACACACACACACACACACACACACACACACACACACACACGTAGTGAGAGAGACACACACATCTCCTGCTTTTCCCTTGTTTACCAGAAGCATCTTGGGCATGCCCTACCAGTCCATTCCACTTGTGTATAAATATATTCTGGTATATCAGACAGGATTCAAATACCTGAGCCATGATAATACATACTGTGAAGCATTTGCTGAAATACAGCCTGCCAAGATCCATAAAACACAGAGTTGAACAGAGAAAAAGGATATATGTCACTGTGCACCAAGGCAGATGGTGATGTACAGAAAGTATGCAGATAAGTACATAAGTGTGAATGCAAAGCCATCTGTGATTCACATTTAGGGATAAATATCCTAGTCTTATTTAGTATGCCATCAACACATAGCAAATATGGCACTCTTCTAATAAGGAGAGGAGAAACGGGAACATGCATAGCTACATTGTGTCCAGTATATAACTTGATGCCAGCATGACCAGCTAATATCTTAGTGAACATTTGTTGACAACCTCTTGTTATGATGCCACCATAATATCACCACTCCATCAACCATGCCAGGGTTTGATTTCCATCTGAGGTGTCTAGTAATTGACACCAACATGTCCTTTCAACAACGTCATCTTACCTGCACACCTACTTATTCATATGGTTCTGGAACATGGGTAAAAGTAAATATATATTCCAGAGAAGGGGGCAGGGATATGCATTATGACCCATGGTTCCCCCACAGAATGCAAGTGCTGTAAAAAAAAAAAAAAAAAAGAGTAATCTTCAGATATATGTAGTGCCATAGACAAGGTGTTCCCTTCTTAGGAATACAAGTGTGTGTGTGTGTGTGTGTGTGTGTGTGTGTGTGTGTGTGTGTGTGTGTGTGTGTGTGTGTGTGTGTGTGTGTGTGTGTGTGTGTGTTACCAGTCAGTAGTATATACTGAGATCGACAACCACTCATAACTTTGAACATTACATCTCCATCCATATTGCCCTCTAACATTTTGTAGACCTGTACATCTAGTGAGTGAGGCCATCTCTGCGTACCTAATGTGTCCAGCTTGTAGTGGTTCTCTATCCTTCTATTGCAGAATGACGTTTAGACTTTGCCTGGTCTGTACAGGCATTGCTCAGGCATGTTTGTTCGAGAGTCATACCTTTGTGCACTTACACAACATAACTCAATGTCTGGATGTGAACTTCTCATCGCAAACATGGTCACTTAATATATTTTGAAAATTGGGGTATGCTGCTGAGTGGAAGCGGATTGGGAGATCTAGGCAGGAGATATACCCATATTGCACCATGTGAACTCTAAACACAATGTGACAGATGCTGAGTGATTGATGTATCGTCACATCTGTAGGTCCTGCTGGCTATTAATCTAGCTGCAGCATTTGTCAAAGTAGGCTGTTGACCTTGATGTGCATGGGATGCTACCTTATGGTTTCAGATGCTGACTTCCTCCCGCATAAGTATGGCTGCTTGTTCCGAACTGCACTATATGCGATTAGGATGCATGGCAGATGGGGATTATAGTCAGCGTACCATAGGTTTACATCAGCACTACACTAAGCAAGAACACTCTGCAATGCCCCTCTGATGTGAATCATGCACAAGTGTTTACTGCAGATGGACCAAACTCCAAGCTGCTTTTTTTACAACTATCTGCTGGGAGGTTATAAAACTCAGGTCAGATCGGTAATTGGACTTCTGTCATGCAAAAAAAGTAATTATCTTGTTAAATCACTTATATCTAAGTAATTTTAAATAAATGTTACCTTTCATTACCATTAACATTAGATGTAAGTATTCAACTCAACATAGCTCCTCGTGGTGTCCTGCAGAGTGCTACAAGCAGCAGAGAGACATAAGAGAGACTTTCAACAGATTTAAGTATTTTTTCTCTGCTATCTTTCTTGCAACTGCATTTTCTCACCGAAAAGCATGTTTATAGCTGTTCTAAAGATTTAAAAAGCATTATTTTTGTATTTTTCCTGTTCTGCACTTCCCAAAGTCATTTTAAGTCGTTTTTGTGTTGTTTAACTGTTGTAGACTACACACTCAAGTGTGCTAGCCTGTTTAAAGCATTTGCAGTGTTTTCTGTTAAGTTACTGCTGTTTCTGTTGTAAAAAACAAAAAAACCAAAAACATATCCTTGTTTCCTGCTATTTCTTAACTAGAGTAGTCCAGATTTCAGATTTTGCTGAATCCTGGGCTGTGGTATAAGTTCCTGTGTTGCCCATATCCTTACTTGGATAGGAGGAAGCTTCTCTGTTCACCAGTGAGAGTGGGGAGCTTCGAGCAGCCTATCTGTCCCTGGATGAGTGGTCTCAACCCCGAAACTAGTAGTCTATTGGTCGTTTTAGGCTAATTCCTATCTCTTTCAAGCTCCCTGCCTTAAAACCCGCATTTGTGCGGTTTTGCGCGATTTTGCACATTGTGCAGCTTCGCGCAACGTCGCACAGCGTCGTTTAAGCAATTTTAAACTAGTCCCGGCTCCGCAAAGTCTGCTCTTCAATTTTTCCTTTAGAACTAGTCAAACTCTCAAAATAAGCACTCAACCTTCATTCTACAGCCCAGCACTTGCTCAAATTTCTCAGTAAGCACTAACAAACTTTAGCACTGCACTCCCTTATACTATCCAGAAGTACAAGTCTCCCTATTCGTCCATTCTGGACAATCAATAAATCAGTTCTTTAAACCATCCAGGCATGTCCAAAGCGCAGTTTCAGGTATACTCTCCAGTCTAGCTGGTGAATATTGAGGCAATGTTACAATTGCCTTATGTACACAGACAACCCTCTCCTCCTTCCAACAAACTCAAATATATGTGAGAGATGCAACTATACAGCCAAACCGGAGGCCGAGCTCTCTCAACCCAAGAATGGCACAGTCAGTCAGGAGGAGAAGGAAACCACTCTCACCACACAACCAGTCATACATAGATCAATTGCACCAGCAAACAAGACACACAAACTCACAAAAACATACTCGGAGGCTCTAAATAAAAATCTGCCAAAGCAACAGAGACCTCCAAAGCAGACATCCAAGCAACCGCTACCCCACAACAACTTTCATGTATCACATACTTCACAAAGTCAGTGTGCCATGCAGTCGCAGCCCCTAAGGCTAAATAACACACCTAATACACTAGTAACTGGAGACCCTATTGTCAGGCACACTGGCATCCCACTCACCAGAATGAACAAGGAGAAGTTCACTGTAAGCTGCCTGTCAGGTGCCAGGAACTGCCACATAACACAAGCACTCAGGTCACTCCACAGCAGGTACAAATATGACTCTGTCATTGTCCATGTTGGTGTGAATTACCTGAGATGTACCTCCCTGGACTACAGGAAAAGAGACATAGAGGAGCTCTCTGATCATGTAGCCCAGGCCGGTATGACCCTGACCTTGAGTAGCATCTTACGCTCACCAAGAATGATGCCACAGTATAAAGACAAAATGATCAGTTTTAACAATTGGCTAAAGTATTGGTGTCATTCAAAGAGGATCCAGTGTCTGTCAGCCTGGGATGACATGCTTGACAAGCCACGTTGCTTCACCAGGGACGGCTTGCAGCTGTCACCCTTAGGCTTTCGAATACTGGCTAAGGCACTTGCCACCCCCATTGTGCCTTTTTTAGGAAAGGCACAAAAGACAAACCCACCCCCATAGACAATACCAGAGACAAAAAACTGAGGGTAATGCTCCTCAATGCCAGAAGTCTAAACCTCAAGATGCACGCACTCGAGGCACTCCTCAGTATGTCAGTATGGACAAAATCGATATCTGTGCAGTAACAGAAGCCTGGTTCAAGGCTCCAGAGAGCACCCCAGCACTACCAGGATTCAACTCATACCATTCTTTTCGGTCCCAGAACCAGGACCGAAATACTAAAGGTGAGGAGTATCCATTTTCATCAAGGATGCCCACACCTCCAGGTTAGTGGCACTGCACGAGGCAGCAGAAACCATCCATGTGCAACTAACAGTAGGTAAAACTGCTTTTCAGTTTGTAGCCTGCTACAGATCACCTACCCTGTCTCAGGACCCCCACTTGGCATTCCTGAGAACATTGGAGAATATGAAGGTCCAACCAAACACCATGATATTGGGGGATTTCAACTACCCAAACATTGACTGGGAAAACTACTCAAGTCCCAACTCCTTCGCCCAACGGTTCCTGGAGTTTATAAACTCAAATGCCATGGAACAACTGGTCACCACTTGCACAAGAGGGGACAACATATTGGACTCGGTCATCACCAACATGGGGGCTCGATATTCCACATCAGAGGTAAACCCCTCGTTGGTAAGATCAGACCATAAACTAATCACAATAGACATCCACATCCCGACCCCACCCCCAGCCAAGGAAACCACTGTGAAAAATTTTTCAAAAGCAAACTTCACACTTCTCAGGACAGAGGTGGAAAGTTTCAAAGCCCCTGAGCTAATGGAAAATGCTACCCACACCGCAGAATCCTTTACAAATGCACTCTATAAGCATCTACAGGATTGCATGGATTGTGCCATCCCAAGTAAAACCAAGACTCACTCCTCCAAAAACAGGAGAACAGTCTGGTGGACCCCGGCCATAAATAAGCTATACAACAGAAGGAGGAAACTATTACATAAGGCAAAATCGCAAAAAGGGAAGGCATCCCTGATCAGTACTAGCAAGAAACTTCGATCCCTCATAAAATCATCAAAGGCTAGCTTTGAAAGAAAAATCGCCAAAGACTCTAAAGATAATCACAAGGCGTTCTTTAGCCATGTCAAGAATCTGGGTGGCAACTCTCAGATCTGCTCCGAGCTGGTGCAAAATGACACAAAATACACAACCCATGGACATTGCCAACATCCTGGCAGGCAGGTTCAGTGCAAAATTTACCCCCCCCCCCCAAAAGTGCCAGCATCTATCCCAGAAGAATGCATTTCCCCAGACATCACAGACACACAGGTGAAAGCAGCCCTCTCCAAAGTAAAAAACACAGCATCAATGGGACTGGATGGTATCCTGGGCTGCATCTTACACGAGCTCGAAAATGAACTAAACCCTCACATAAATTCACTGTTCCAACTCAGCCTTACCACAGGTTATGTACCCAAAGAATGGCGTACAGCAACAGTGATCCTGCGCCACAAAGGTGGCGCCACAATGGATCCCGGGAACTATCGCCCTATAAACCTGACTAGCCTGGTCTGCAAGGCTATGGAGCGCATAATCATGGATCTCATAAACAAAGACATTGGGAACCTGCAAACACTGGACTCTACCCAATTCAGCTTTGTTAAAGGCAGATCTTGCCTCTTAAACCTAGTTGACTTCTTTGAAATAGTTACCAAAGCCATAGATGAGGGAAAGGTAGTCCTCACAGCCTACTTGGACCTCACAAAGGCCTTCGACACAATACCCCACTCTGGCATCATAAATAAGCTTACCAGTTTAAATATTAACCCATATGTCACAAGATGGGTTGCAAACTGGCTCAGGGATAGAACTCGCATGGTCAGAGTAATGGGTGCCATGTCCGACTCTAAACCGGTTACAAGTGGTGTCCCACAGGGCTCAGTCCTGGGACCCCTCTTGTTCAGTATATACTTCTCTGAGGTACAGGCAAACATGGGAGGACTGTGGCTTACCAAGTTCGCAGATGATTGCAAACTGGGAGCCATAATTGATGCACCGGCTGACACAAGCATCCTCCAGAAGGGCCTTGCGGAGACTAATACCTGGTGTCAGAACAATGGCCTCAAGCTAAATGCCAAAAAGTGTATAGTCATCCCCTTTGGGAAAAACAAAGTGCCCACAAACTACCACATAGGAGGTAATCCACTAAGTACGGAAGAAGTAATTAGGGATCTGGGGTACAAGTAGATAGTAACCTCTTCTTTGACAATCGCATTGCCAAAGTGGTTAGAAAAACCTTCTATATAGCTCACCTAATCACAAAAGGGTTCATATCTAGATTAAGAGAGGTCATTGTGCCCCTCTACTCATCGCTCATCAGGCCAATAATTGAGTACAATGCCCCATTTGGGATGTACCTTACCCGACACCTGCAACAGCTAGAGAGATCTCAAAAATACCTCCCCAAGAGGATTGTGGGCCTCAAACAGATGCCCTATGCAGCTCGACTAAAGAAACTCCAGCTCTACTCAATTGTTTACTGCCTACTCAGAGGCGATCTTTGCCTGACGTACAAGGCCATGTCTAACCCGGAATTGTTGGACATGCTCCACCTAAGAAAACCAAATCCATTAGAGCTACATGCTCCAGGGATTTAAACCTTAGCACAACAATAAATAGGACATGCTGGAGGAATAGATTCATATCCCAAAGGCTTCCCTCGCTCTGGAATAAAATCCCAGTCCATGTTAGGCAGAGCCCCTCGCTGACCCTCCTCAAGAGAAATCTTGATGAGTGGATGGGAAATCATAAATTTACTCCTGGGATCACTTCTATGGCCCTGCTGGACAGAGGGTCAGGAATCTAGTCTAAAAGGGAGGCGAAAGCCAACACATTCTGGCTAGGCTTATAAATGCCCTAGGGCAGATAGCTTAGTACCTACCCATGAACCTATGATTTAATGTAAAGAATTGGGCATTAATCAGAGATCTCTTATTTTAGGAAAGCTCATCTTGTATTGCTTTCTATAAATTGTTCAAGTGCATAAATCGCAGTGCACAACAACAGCCAGTACAAATTATCATTATTTACTCCCTTACAAAAAACTTTTGTACGCTTTAATTATTTTACATAAAAATCTCCTTTTTCATTTTAACTTAATTTAGACACAATTATCTATTTATTTATTTATTTATTGATTTTGACACATAAAAATCACAAAACAGAAGCAAATGCAGTTGAATGGATGTCCACACACAGGAGCGCTACAGAATCCTGAAAGCCCAAAATCCTGAAAACACACTGGATACCAACACTTACTATATTCCAGCAGAAGTACATCCAGAAACATATCCTACAACTATATGCAGGAGGGCAAGCCCCCCTGCACCCCCCACACCCCCTGTTACTTAAATATAACAGCTCTGAGATTGCACTTCAGTACACAAGTGCAATCTTGGAATTGTCATATTTAAGTAGCAGGGGTGTGGGGGTGCAGGGGAGCTTGCCCCCCCCTCGCTTATATTTGAAGAGTAATATGGTTTGTGTTTTATTTGTTTCTGTGTGTACTTGTGCTGGAATATGGTAAGTGTTGGTATCCTATGAGTTTTCAGAATTTTGAACTTTCAGGATTTTGGTCTCAGGATTTTGGGCTTTCAGGATTTTGTAGCACACACACAGACACACAGACTCACTAGAAACTGCTTTCACTACTATAGGGCCAAAAAATGCCATATCCAAAGGAACATCATGGCATTACCATGCATGCAATATGTGCAGCAAAGCTGTAGCAGCCATTTTTGTTATGTTGGGCATGGTGTCCATACTTTTGGATAAGAGAGTAATGTACTGTGACTATAATTATGTGAGCTGGTGAGGGCGCTAGAAGTCACAGCCACTTTGGATAACAACACAAGCATGCTAAATCACTGAAGAGAGGCATTTGAGGACAGGATTTCACTGACACTTTTATATTGCTAGTAAACCACTAGCAGAAATCGACCTCTGCGACCATAAAGTGGAGACTTTCAGAAATGGTCTCACATTCAAGGAAAAAAAATGCCTTTGAGGGTGATTTCAAACAGTGCTGTAGAAAGAAGATTCATGAATGACTACCAGAAATACCTCCTCATTGAGTGACAGTTGAAACAGTGATGCTTGATATTGTTTGTAGGAAATTTTACAAATATCTTATTGAAATGATTTATAGTACATTCCTACAAATACGCAGACGTGCTAAAGAGCACATTTAAAGCATAAGCGAGGGAATTCAGAAGCAAGGGTTTTAGTAATGTACTTACATTGGATGGGTCTTTGCCCAGATACTTCTGGGCCTTTGTAATCTATGTCTCAATAGCTCCATGGAAAGCAATATTTTTTTTCTATTTTTCGTTATTTTCTCAAAATGTTCATTCCTTTCAGACGGAGCAGTGGTAAATTATCATTCCTTTGCTCAGTTTCCCATGAACAAGCCTTCTCTACCTCATTTGTGGAATCATTTTTCTCTTAGCATGATCTATGCTTTCACAATACGACAATTACAAACTTTCTATTCTTATAGTCTTACAAGGATGAAAGGCCTTTCTTTCCCTATTTGGGGGTTACGTAGTCTCATTTTGACCTCTCCTTTCAGACTGAGCTATTTCAGCTAAACATTTACTCCGTATGTAATTTGCAGGGAAGCAGGTTTTATCTTCATCTGCTGGGAGATCATTTCTCACCAGATGGCCTCTGGTAATAGAAAAGAATGTCAATCCTTATTTTTCTCTCTAAGGGGAGCCTTTCTCTGCTCTTATACTGCGACCTTTATTCTTTTTTACCCCCCTGAATGCACTGACAAACTCTCCAGTTTCCTTACACAAAGGCAGCATTTTTCACAGCACAGAAATGACAGACAAGCCATACGCTTCAGTATGGAGGGTGGGCAGATGCAAGGTTATTAAATCTGTACCATTTATGATTGGTGGTTTTCCCTGTCCGTCCATTCCTTTCAGATCCACATTACTAGCAGACAAGCACACACCTGGGGCCCAGGGGCAGACCTAAACATCATACCAATTTTCATTAGCCTTGTCACTTTTCCTATGAGAAATATGGTTATAAATAATTTTCTTTTTTAGGGAATGCTATTAAAAATGTTCTGTGACATTTAATTTTAGCTAGCTGGCAACTGACATTGGCCAAAACTGAACTGAAAGAGACATACGTGGGGAGAGAAAGAGAGGAAGGAAGCAGTCATATAAAGAAACTACTCCACATAACAGTCTTTTATGAAAAGACAGGATTGTTGACATGTACACTAATCTCATGCTAATTCCGGTTGCTGTAGCAACCATGTACTTAAGAATCTGTTTGAAGTCTCTTTCTCGCTGGCACAAGAGGCGTCACTCCTTTTCTCTTCAACCTTTTTATGATTATGTTTGTGTGTCTGAGAGTATTTGAGCATCATCTTTGTAACAGACATTCCGCTTTTCCCTCCCAAAGCCATTAATATGGTAATCTGTCAAAGCCAGGCCCTGGAAAACTTTGCCACAGTGACCACCCTCCCCCTTTTAAACTCGGATATGTCTCTCACAGTCCAGAAATGTTCTTACTTTTCTGCAAAAGTGGAAAATACATTCTTTCATTCTTTTTTGTCTTCTGCCATGGAAGACAAATGACTTATTTACTGATTTATAAAGAATTCATAAGCAAGTAAAATGCTTGAGCGAGAAGGAGTTTGACTGCACACCTTGGCAGTACCTTATATGTTAGACATAGCTAGAGAATACCATCTCTCTCTCTCTAATATATATATATATATATATATATATATATATATATATATATATATATATATATATATATATATGTGTGTGTGGGGGGGGGCTAAATGATAGCACTTGCAAATAGCCCACTGGCACTCATAAAGATTTACTTTGGATGGAATGTAACTTCTACAGTTTGTGTAACTATCTTCATGTTTACAAGCTTGTCCTTCATATTGTTTGCAGTAACCATTAAATGCCTTATTCCCTGCAAGATACTACATTCCTGTACACTGGTTGTATTGTTAATTACAAAGATGTAGTTGGTGGTGTTTCTTGCATCGTTGTGGCAAAAAAAGAAGAAATAGATGTACCTTTCAACTGTCCATATTTTTGGTCTGCTCCTCATAAAATGTGTGGTTCTCTTACAAATCTGTGAAGACTGAATTTACTGAATAATGACATACAGTTGGATTTCAGACATCATATACTTCAGAAAATGCATGGCAACATAAAACCTTATATTCTAGCAACTTCCTGTGTTTATAAGAGCAATATTTATTTGTCCTTAGTTTTGAGCCTTTGTCCCCCATTACTTTTATCTTTGTCCAGATTTCTTGTGCCAGAAGGTTGAGAGGTATGAAAATAGCTCTTTGACATAAAATTGTGAGTGTGACATTGCTGCAGAATGTTACCTGTTTCTTCATATCAATCCTGTCCCATACACTTTTATCATTATAGATGCACAGTATGCTCCCTTTGCTTGTGCAAACTTGATGTTTTATAGCAATAGGAGACTCGGTGGTTTACCATTGCAGTACCCTAATTGTTAAAAAAAATATCCATCATAGTGTAACTTCTTCCTCTGCTCCCTTCCGTCCAACTGTTTAACTGCTGAGTTTGGTTTAGTTTTGTTTTCCAAACTGTTCCATCCTGACTTTCCTTGTGTTATTTCCTTGACCAGTGACTTTTCTTTTTAGTCTCTTATCCAACTCAACATAATTAATCATTGTGGTCAAATACTAGCAAATTTTTAGCTGCTACCTTTGTGACTGTTTTGAACTCTAATGTCCATCCCTTATTAGCTACAATGTGTTATTCTGCAGTTTTGAGCTACAGATTTTCACTTTTCCTTGTGTTGTGCAAGCTCTGTGGCATACAGGCATAATGCCCTGACTATGGATAAGGTGACCCAGGTTTATTAAGCAGCTTGGGCATCTGATGTGATGATAAGTAAGGATTGTTGAATCCATCTGGTGGGGAGGCGGTGTTTTTGGGTGCAAGGAGGGAGGTTGGCATAATGGTTAAGTTGTTTACCTTATGAACACAAGGTGCAGGGTTTGATTCTCACATGGGCTAATTGGCTAGGCTTAAAATGACCCACAAGGGTAGTTAGCCTAGTATGAATCTATGAGCTATGAACTTTCACACTATCCATAGTGTGAGGCATAATCACTGTGTGGGGTAAGACTCTGGATAAGGTCATGTGGATGCATGGCTGAAATGTCACAGAGCCCATTGCACCTAAAACCCCGGGTTAGGATGTGAATGCACAAGCAAATAGGAAAAATACTTCCACGGCAGCAGTATGATTCTGTACAACACCAGGTCCCAGGTCATCAAGTAACTGAAAAAGGTTTGCTTTTTGTGAAGTCCATAAACTCAATGGTATTTGTAAGGTAAGTACAATCCATCTTAAAGAAAAAGATCACTGTTTATGGTCTGATTTAAGAAGTGAAGATGATACATATGGAGGTGTGTAAGATGTGGCCATATTTGTGAGATTTGCATTGGGGTCCCTAGTAGGATGGCTAACTGTTTGAACAAAGGAGTTAGCATTTAATGCCAAGGAAGTGTGGAGCATTAATAACATTAAGGAAGCACTGGACATGCTCACTGGTTTTGGTCAGCCAGTTTTTTGATAGACAGTTGAAGTCCCCTAGTATAACGAATTGGTTTTAATGTGGATTTCAGTTAAGGTGTTAAGACAGCTATCATGCTCAGTGAAAGTCATAACTCTCAACCACTCAGTGCAAGAAATATCGACAAAGTTAGAAATAGCAGGAGGACAAAGACCCAAAAATAGGGACAGATTTTAAAAAAATTGCTCCTATAAACTTAGAAAGTTGCTAGAATAACCAGTTTGAATTATTATATATTTTCTGAAAGATATTAAGTCTAAAACTCAAATTAATATGTCATTATATAGTATTATTTAGTGACTTCAAACTTGAATAATTTGTCAGAAATTCTTAAATTTTATGAGGAGCAAACCAAAATATTGGGCAAAAATCTGAATATTCTGTGAAAATCTGGACAGTTGAGAGATATGATGAAAGTAGATTGCCAATTTTTTCTGCTGTATCACACAGAGACACACACACACACACACACACACACACACACACACACACAGACACACGCCTTGAGACAATTTAGAGTCACCGACCCACCTACTGCATCTCTTTTGGCGGCACAAGAAATGGGAATACCTGAGAAAACCCACAAGAGGGGAATGAAAACATGCAGATTCCATACAAAAGGCAAAGGAATTCCAGCCAAGAATCCAACTAGAGAACCTCTTGTTGTGAGGCAACAATAATTAAAATGCCATTTAATTTCCTTGCAGGAAAAGGAAAGAAAGAAAGAAAAAAGAAAGAATGAATGAAGGAAGGAAAAGGAAGTACTTTTACTATAATATATATTGCTGCGCTCAAATGCGTTCATATGCAAGTGCCAAATAAATGTCATTCTACCTATTAAGATTTCATTTAATATCAAAATCAGCAATACATACATCCTCATGTGGAGATTAACACTAGTTCAGCCATATTACCATGGGTTCCTATTATTTTAGCGATCGCTGTTTAGTCAAATGTCATTATGCAAAATGGCAAAATACTGAAAGCATGGAACAGCGATTTTATTTCATAGGGAAAAAAATCACTGGGCCGTTTTCGGGACTTTGCTGTGGTGCGATCTTGGAGTTGGTATATTTAAGTAAGGGGGGTGTGAGGGCATTTTGTGTTTTCATTTTTAATGATCAGCTCCCCCCCGCCCCGGGGAAAAAAATCGCTGATCTGTGTGTTTGACATTTTGGATTTTCGGGGATTGTTGGTGAATTATATAGCGTTCGCAATTCAGTGTGTTCACTTATATAATATAGACCCATTACCACTACAGATATAAATTCAGATTTCTTTGATAAAACATAATATTAAGATCAATCACATTCACGCTGAATAAATTCCATAGCTTGTTCACATTTCACTCTAAAGACATTTTTTACAACCATTTTCCATCATTCTATTCTAGCTTTCATCTCAAATATTGTTAATATGCTATTTGAAATACAGAATTCATAAAATCCCTTCTCAGTGCCCGTCTCTCCTTTTTCTGTAGTCAAGCATCAAGTTTAATAATTACATTTTTCTATGTCAGTGGTGAACGTAAATTTTATCCACCAAAATTTGATGGGAAAAGATACAATTGGCTTATTCTAGTAATGTCAGGGGTACTGTGGTCATGGAAGCTTAATTAATAAATAAACCTTTGCATTTCTGGAGGAAGCCCCAGTGGAAGCAAAAGTAGGAACTAATTTCTGGAAATTTTTTTTTAGTACTTAATATTTGATTTAACATTTGATTTATTCTATCATAGTTAACCTTTTCCTATCGTATTTACTTTGCATTTCTATGAGATAATCTGTGATGTATATGTGCAATGTGTACTATGTATTCGTATTTTTCTGAAGCTTTTCTCCCCAGGACTCCATTGAAAATGGGCTCCTTGTGGCCCAATGGACTTTCTTGGCAAACAGACTGCAAATAAAATAATGATGTTTTGAGTCTGGCCCTACCATGCTTTCAATGGGAAGAGTCCCACCAAAAAGTGGATCCATAAACCCAAATGCCACATCTGTGCTAATATGTGGAGGATACACCTTTGCTAATATCATGAAATTTTTGGAGGAGGGGTAGGGAGCAGTTTTAGTTTCAATAGATCTATTTCTTGGAGAAATAAGTTTAAGTATATTTAACCAGCACGTTTACCATTTCTTAACAGAATACCTGCAGCTTATATTTTGTTCTCAGTCACAGATGAATTTGGCTTTTCAACTTTCATATTCTGTATAATTAAAGGTATGAACACAAGAGTAGCATCTGATTCTAATGTGAGACTTAAAGAAACCAATTCTATAAGTAATACATGTCTCCTCAAAGATCAAATAATAGTGATAAATCTTTGCTCTTTCTAAAAACACTAGTTGAACAATTCAATTAATATTTTGCTCTGATAATCAAAGTTTTTGAATATTTATTTCTTTCCATTTTATCTGAAAATGAATAGTTATAATTTTTTTTCTGCAGGATATTTGTCACTTTGAAACATGGCTTAAGTATTATTTTTTTGAGTTATGTTGGGCTAGATGAAGTGTGGTGCATTTTTGATAACATTTGCTAAACTATTTTAGTTTATGATTGAGTAACATTATCTTTAAGTAATAAGTCAAAATGTTGGTATGGCTTATCTGTATGGGTGCTACTTTATTTTTAAAGCCTGAAAAAAATTCAGAACTGAATATTTATCATTATCTGCAGTGCAACCTACCATTTTCAGTCTGGTATATTTAATACAATATTTCCCTCTTTTTTAATCAAGATTTAACCACAGAATGTTGGGGTATCTACCACCACTCAAAAAAAAAAAAACGTTTTTAATGCACTTGCATCTTAACAATATACCTCCTAATCTGGACTACAGACACATTTTTAATTATGTTTGTTTTGTCCATTGAGGGATAGATGATGTCTCTCCTAATGTAAATTTTGGGTGGGATTCTGTAAAGTCTTACATCATACTTATCTGAAGTGTTCAGACCAATTAAAGGGTTAATGTCACAAATGGTATGCTTGCATTGATATGCTAAGGAATTATTGACATGGCAGATTTTTTTCCAGTGGGCTAATGCAGTGTATGTTGATTTTTGCTTACCTTATGATTATATGTACACATAGACAAGTGGGAATTCCAAACATTCTTATATTATTGTACTCCAAAGTTTGTGAGTTACTCAAACTGGGTGATGTAACAAGCAGTGTTAATTTGTGATATGTGCATGAACTGTAACACTGACGATACAGATTTATATCCAGTTCACTAATACAGTGTTTGTTGATTTTGCCTACATTATGGTTATATGTACACACACACATAGTAGTCTTAAGTATCACTTTGTCTAATCACTAAAGGTCAAAAACTTTCTCAGTTAAAACTTTGATAGTAAGGAAACATTGTTTTTTTTTATCGCCAGTATGAGTTTTCTTAAAGATTTTTAGAGTAATATTGTAGTTTGCTTCATCACAGTGTGTTGGATTGTGAAAACTGCTGGTGCACTTCCAGTGTTTTTCCTTTTTCCTTTTTTCCACTGTAATATGACCATAGAGTAGCTGTATTTAAGTTAGGGTGTTCCAATATTTTCTTCAACTATTTGGCCTTTTTCATTATCATCAATTCACTTTCTCTCCACATGTTCACGTATAACTACCCTTTTATGTCATATCTCCTGCAATATTTTTTAAATGCACCTTAATCTTGTTTAATTTCAATCAGTTTTGAAGCAACTAAAGAGTGATTAATTTCTGTCCTTCTTTCTTCATGTCTACATTGTCTGCTCTACATAAATTATTTCAGTTTTTGAAAATCAAACCTGATTATGATAAGCTACATACAGTATCTATATACAACAAATCGGAACCCATTTGTCATTATTTCGGACCAGATGTTTTCCGTTACACCACATGTATTAATTAGTGAATTATTTTGTCTCTACATAACATCTGTGTTAACATTATCTTACATAAATATATGTTCAACTACTGTGAATGAAAACCTTTCTATGGCATAAACTGCTGTCCATTTAAAATATACTGCTGTATCTACTTTTCATGTAACTGTAATTATATGTTTCCTGTATGTATGTATGTATGTATATATATATATATATATATATATATATATATATATATATATATATATATATATATATATATATATATATATATATAACTATTTTATAAACTTTTCTTCCGCTGAGCTCTACTGAAAATGGTCCAAAAATCCATTCAGACTATCCTAGGTAACAAAAAATTGAAATAACTAAATACATAAATAAATCATTTTCTGGAGCTAGGAAATAGACATATCCCAGCTCACAGTCGCAGATTATAATAAGGGAGATACAGGAGGCTACATGGGGCCCACAGTTCCATGGGGACCATAAAAATTAAGTAAATAGCCAAGCAGCCACAGCTTGCAGTGAGGTATTGGTGAGGTCAGTACACTTGACCAGTTATTTCACAGTCTTTCTGTTGCCATGCCATCCCATGGGGCAGTATCAGCAGGAAGTAGATAGCCTGCAAAATGTAAAGGGAAGGTCCCAGTGCAAAAGAGCAGCAGTAGTGGTAGTAGCACGAGTTAGGCAAGTTTTGTTGTTATTTTAAATTATTCTTGGCAGGCAACTGTATATTCAGAGCTCTCAACTTGTTAACTAAAGATTCACAGACAAGATTACAAAAATGTTCTTGTATAAAGCTGCTAGAATAAAGCATGTTGTGTTAGTTTACATTTTTTTTAAGGATACAGAGTCTGCTATTAATTAATGACTGAAATTTAGAACAAGCTGTCCAGAAACATCAAATTTTCTGAAGAACAGAGTAGAAATAATAGGCAAAATCGAGGACATTGCGGGCTGGCGAGCAATTGTGTGTTGATTTCCTGGTCATAGTCACACTAATTTATCTACAGTGTATGCAAACATTATCACAACCAGTATCTTTCCAAATATGATGACTTAATCTAACATTGTACAGGTTAGCCACTATTATAATGTTAGTTCTTAGCTGTATTTATAACCTATACAGCAATTTATAAACACAGTGTAGTCACATAAAATATACAGCTCAGCAATGGCTAGGCTTAATAAGGTTGTTAGTGTAGTATCACTTATGAACCTACAATAAATTATCATACAAATCCATTCCCGCCTTTACCATACACTTCCTCTATAACAATAGGCATGACAATTTGACAAACCTCTGTTACAAAACATACCTCCTCTTTTGTATGACTAGTTACAGAATATATACAATAATTTGCTAATGCTATTGAATAAAATAAACATACAACAGAAAAATGAGGAAGGCAGACATGCACTAGCTCATTTTTGCTAATAAAATATTTAGAATTGGTATTAAAACTATTCAGAAGAGGGATAAGGTAATCAGTCATGAAACATGACAACCTAGAAGACCAATTCATATTGGATACATCATACTATGAAATAAAGACAATTGTTTACATTTAACTTAAGGTAACTACAACAGCTGGAAAAGAAGACAGATCATGTGAGTAAATTCATGATAAATGTGATTCATCTATTGTTATAATTGCTAGCAATCTATTTATCATTGCTAGCAATGTCTTTCCAGGTATGATGGGGTGATCAGACATGGCTGTTGAGGGTTGTTCTATTTGTTCAGGCTCTTTGTCCCCTGTGGTGTTGGACCACAGCATGCAGTGGATATAAAAAGTTTACACACCCCTGTTAAAATGCCAGGTTTTTGTGATATAAAAAAATGAGACCACAATAAATCATTTCAAAACTTTTCTCACCTTTAATGTGACCTATAACCTGTACAATTCGGTTGAAAAACCAACAAATCTGTTAGGGGAAAAAATATAAAAAATAAAAAACATAAAATAATCTGGTTGCATAAGTGTGCACACCCTTAAATTAATACTTTGTTGAAGCACCTTTTGGTGTAATTACAGCATTCAGACTTCTTGGGTACACACCTGCTATCAATTAAAGTGGCTCTGATTAACCCCAAATAAGGTTCAGCTGTCCTAGTAGGATTTTCCTGACATTTACTCAGTTTCCTGCTACAGCAAAAGTCATTGTTTGCATAGAGCTTACAAAGCTTCAAATGGATCTCATTGTTGAAAGTATCAGTCAGGAGAAGGGCACAAACAAATTCCCACAGTACTGAATATACCATGGAACACAGTGAAGACAGCCATCAAAAGGTGGAGAAAATATGGGACAACTGTGATGTTGCAAAGAACTGGATGTCCCTCCAAAAATGATGAAAAGACAAGATGAAAACTGGTTAGGGAGGCTGCCAAGAGACCTACAGCAACACTGAAGGAGCTGCAGGAATTTCTGGCAAGTACTGGTTGTATACTATATATGACAACAATCTCCTGTATTTTCCATATGTCTGGGCTATGGGGTCGGGTTGCAAGATGTAAGCCTTTTCTTACACAGGAAAACATCCAGGCCCAGCTAAAATTTGCAAAACCATGCATCGTCTCCCAAAAACATGTGGGAAAATGTGTTATTGTCTGATGAGACCAAGGTTGACCTTTTTGGCCATAATTCCAAAAGGTACATTTGGCACAAAAACATTTCTCATCACCAAAAGAACACCATCCCCATGGTGAAGCATGGTGGTGGGCAGTATCATGCTTTGGGGTTGCTTTTCTTCAGTTGGAACTGGGGCTTTAGTCAAGGTGGAAGGAATTATGAACAGTTCCAAATACCAGTCACTTTTGGCCTAAAACCTTCAGGCATCTGCTAGAAAGCTGAAGATGAAGAGGAATTTCACCTTTCAACATGACAATGACATCCAAATCAACAAAAGAATGGCTTCACCAGAAGAAAATTAAAGTTTTGGAATTGCCCTGCCAGTGCCCAGATCTAAATCCAATAGAAAATCTGTGGGGTGACCTGAAGAGGGCTGTGCACAAGAGATGCCCTCGTAAGCAAGAGTGGGTAAATATTGCCAAGTCAAGATGTGCCATGCTGATAGACTCCTACCCAAGAAGACCGAATGTTGTAATTAAATGAAAAGGTGCCTCAACAAAGTATTAATTTAAGGATGTGCACACTTATGCAACCAGCTTATTGTATTTTTTTATTCTTTATATTTTTCCCCTAACAGATTTGTCTGTTTTTCAAATGAATTGTACAGGTTATAGGTCACATTAAACCCGGGAAAAGTTTTGAAATGATTTATTGGGGTCCTGTTTTTTATATCAGAAAAACCCAGCATTTTAACAGGGGTGTGTAAACTTTTTATATCCACTGTATATTATATAAAATGGTGTTTAAACTATGCTGTGTGGTGTGGTATTTATTTTATATATTTTTTAATATTTTTATTAGAGTTGCACATCTGAGGTGCACAAATTATTCTTTGCAGGCAAACAGATATGCGGTATGGAAGTTGATGACCAACTGCATGTTTGTGCAAAACAGAATGTGAAATATGTTTAGCCATTCATTTCTTTAATTTAAAAAAAAATATTACAGTTAGACATGCAATGATATGCAAAATATATTCGGTATGGAGAGTGGGAGGCTATTGAGAAACTGTGATTTTGTAAAATGGAATTTGAAATACATTATGTGGCCATTATTTATTATTATGTATTTTAGTATAGTTGGGTATCAGTGATGGGCACAAATTATTCCAGGCAGACGATCATATCTGTGCTGTGAGGTTGGCAAGCAACTTTGTGTTTATGTAAAATAGGTTGTAAAATAAAATATGGCCATTTTTTATTTTATTATATACAGCCACCTGTGATTTGCATGGCCAGCAAAGCAACTATAATAGCTGGGTACTGGTTTTGTATGTAAACAAAAATTCTATCATTTAATCAGGACTGTCATTTAAACAGGACTAAAGTAATTTTTGTAAAACAAGTTGGATGACTTCACTGCGGGTAATGTGGATGAAATACATTTTGCTATGCATAACAATAAGAGTTTTATACAGTCAACAACATGATTATAACTGCTTGTAGTGGAGGGCTGTCCATGTATGAAATACCTTTTGCTATTGTCATAAACAGCCTTTGCAGACTAGTGCCCATATGGGTTAAGTAAGCTGGAATATTTTACTGTGAGTTTGTACAAACCAAACTTGAAATATATTACTTTTTACCAGTATTATTGGTGTTAATATTTTTTTAACACTATCAGACATCTGAGGTATACACAGTCAACAATGTGACAGGGACTGTTTGTGTGACCCTGCTGAGTTGGTAAAGTTTATTAGTCTGTCCCTGTAGAATTAGTGTACAGTTGTGTAAAGCAAATTGGAATATTTAGCAAACTGGAACACTGTATTGTGGCCATTTTATCACTATCAAGCATGTGGCGTTTATGCAGTTAGTAAAGTGACTGTAATTGATAATTGTGGAGGTGGATTACATTGACAACAGTCTGAGTTGTATTTTATGGTTGAATTGTTCTGAAATGGGTAATTTTGTTATTATTGCTTTGTAATTGTTTCTTTTCCTGCTAGAAAAAGGTGCATGACTATAAATTTAAGATCCACTCTAACAAATGTTAATCAATAAATATAATTCAGTCTAGTAAGCATGTATATGTTTAAAACAATTAGGTAGGTGATTTCAAAAGAATATGTGCATTTCTGCACGGTCCTAAATAAAGTGTGTGAGCATCCCATGGTTGAAAACAGCCTGGGTTACAAGGTAGACTTGCGCCATCACAGCTAGCCCAAATGTCTAGTGAAGAAAAGGAATTCTGGAAGTGAGAACATTTTGGCTATCCTAATCATAGCTAAGAATGGTAAATAAATTTTCAAATTACTGATTTTCTCTTGAAAATATTTTGAGTAAGGGTCAGCATTATTCTTTACCAAACCAGCAAATCATGGACCAATACGTATGACAGGGTAATCGTGCTCGTACTGAATCTTAAGACTGAATAAAACTATTTTGTAATTAAGTTACTCTGGTACCAGTTTTAAGAGCAATCATATCTTCTCTCAGACCAAAATAGTTACCCGATCTTGAAAAGGCTTCTTTCCCTTTTGAGAGTTCATCTAAGGGTTCATGAGTCAAACCACCTAATCATCTGCAAACCATGCATAACCAGTCAACTGTATGCTGCAGTCACTGTGACATTACTTGATATATAAACATAACGATTCTCCAATGCAAAGAGAGCTGCAATAGGTTTGGACATGTTCATTCATAACAAATTGAGCTAGTGGAGTGTCATATAATATCTTACACCATTCCAGCAAACACCCCTAATACCATAATTTTCTAATGCCTTCAAAAAAGAAGGACCAGGATATAAAATCAAACGCCTTTTCAGAATTGACAAAAATTGCACAGACATTTGAATTATGAAGCTGTGCTATGCACTAAAAATTATAAATGACTCTTAAAGTCAACTCTAACCATTTACCCATTACAAAGCCTTGCTAAAATTCCTGAATAAGGTTAGAGCTAAATTTCTCCAGCCATCCTGCTACCATTTTTACTATAATTATATCAACCAATGCTGGTTAGGATAGTGGACTAATTTACAGGGCAAGGGTCTTATCCCTCATTGAGGAAGGAAACCATCAGAACCACAAATACATATGACAAGAAATCTGACATTCAATGTATATTTCATCAGGCAGTGTCAGAAAGATCTCCCCTAACTCCTTCTTGAAGACTTTAAAGAAATTAATTGGGATACCATCAAGACCAGGTAATTTTCTCTTTAAGTGATCTTATGACTAGGTACACATACCTAGTAGTAAATGGTTATTTCTTTATTCAACAACTTATAGCACTTGGTCACTTCAAATCTACCCTCATAGCTTCAAACTTTTCAAGCCAATGTATGGCATATAATTTAGCATAAAATTCAAACATAATCTGGTTAATACTCGCTTGAGCATACCAAGTTGAGTTCTTTTCATCTTTTAGCCACTGAAAATATGCTCACATCTCCCTTGTTTAACTCTCTATTTAACAGCTTAGGGGCCTTCAAATATTTAGCCAAGAATATTCCCTCAGTCTTTGTCCTACCATTCTTACAGGCTGATATTTAATATTGTGATATTTATTTGTCTGATTATATTTTTCACTTCTGCTTGCCCTATCCTTTTGTCCTTTTCTGATATAAGTTTCTTGTTTTTTGTTTTCACAGAATTGTTCTTTACAGCTCCTTAACAAACTTCTTTCAGATGACTTAAGTAAAAGGGTGTCAAGTTTCCCAAAGTCCCTAACTTTAGGCAGTCCACAATATGCAGAAACATTAGGATTGTACTGTTGTTTGAGAAGGCATTGGTTTTAAAATGTAACTTTTTAACCACAGACAACAAAGCAAAAACAAAACAAAAACGTGGTGTGTAGTACACATAGATGGTGCCATGAATGTAAAATCTTTCATTACTGGATTTTGAATCTTGCATGCATCTAGTAAGTAACATTCTTTTCCAAATCCCCTACTCAGTCTCACTTGGGTTGTGCATGTCATGTAGCAGTTAGCATTGTTGCCTGACAGCAAGAGGTTCTCTGGTTTAATTCTTGGCCGGGGTGCCCTCTGTGTGGAGTTTGCATGTCCTCCCTGCACTTCCGTGGGTTTCCTCTGGGGGCTCCAGTTTCCTCACCTATTCCAAAGACATGCAGTAGTGGATTGGACACTCCAAATTGGCCCTAGCTGAGAGTTTGTACATGCAAGTGTGTGTGATACACCCACCGAGGAGGTTTGGGCCTTGGGATAGCAATCTGAGCCAATAAAACCCATAACTGCTGCAGAAACAACAAGCGCTGTAAGGTGCTTGTTGCCTGGAATACCACATGATGCATAAACATGATACAGAGAGAGAGACAGAGAGATAGTCTCTGTCTCACTTGCTAGTTAGTCACACTCTGTCTGTTGAGATTTTATCATGATTTAGTTGCAGAATCCACTGAGCCCTTCTTTTAGCCTTAATCATAGAATCAGTAAACCCCAATCCTTCCATTTCCTTTCCAGAGCAGTGAAAACATTTCTCTTAACTTTGCAATTTGCCAATGATAGCTTGAACTCTCAGCTGATCCAGTGCATTCAACCATGCCTGCCATTTAATAGGTACATTTAAAGCCCTGATATTCCTGGACACAAACAGAATTTTACCCTGAATGCATGTTCCATTTACAGTCCCCTATATTCATGAAGATATTTCTTTGAGCTTTCCCATATTTCTCTACTTGATTTTGCATGTGTGAGTAATATTCCAGTGCAACTGCCAATTTCACACCTCTCCCTCTGTTACAAAAAAGTGATAATCATGGTATTTGCTCATTTGTATACCTCAGCTGTCCATGATCACAGTATTTACCCACTTGTATTTCTCAGCTGTCAATGATCACAGCATTTACTCACTTGTATTCCTCAGCTGTCAATGATCACAGTATTTAGTCACTTGCATTACTCAGCTGTCGATGATCATGGTATTTACCCATTTATATTCCCCAGCTGTTGGTGATCATGGCATTTACTCACTTGTGTTCCTCAGCTGTCAATGATCACGGTATTTACTCATTTGTCTTCCTCAGCTGTCAATGATCACGGTATTTACTCATTTGTATTCCTCAGCTGTCTCATACTCTCCTTATAATAGTTGGTACCAAAGCTCACTGGTTGAGTCACCACAGCATGTAAGGGAAGGAAACTCTTGAACACATATCATTACTTCAGTACATGGACACACAAACTGGAAACAGAATAAGCACCATTTAAAAAATATAGAACATCTTTATTATTTGCCATAGTGAAGACAAGCAAAACTGAAAAAATCCAGAATAAAAATTTCCCCAATTCAATGGGTTCTAACCTGATTGATTCACCCAGAGGTCTCACCCTCAGATCTCCAGGATGCAGTGTTTCCTTGCAGTGGATCAGACCTACATAGATAAACTAAGGGCACAGCAAAACCACAACTTGCAAGATCAACAGCTCCCAAGTGGATTGTACAAATAAAAGCACTGCATTTTTTTTCCCCAGGGAGAGCTATTCATACCTGTTCTACTTTTAAAGCCACACCTGCTATCCATGTTGAAAGACAAAAGTTTCTGAAAAATGTTGTATTAAAGTCTCCTGAAAGAATAACTAAGTACTCGGGGTAGGCATATACTAAAACATTAAAATTTTGCTAAGACAGATTTATATCCATAAATGTGAGCACAGAGAGAATATATCAGAACCTTCTTTTGATTCCAAGTTCCTTGAATAAAGATAACCGTACCATGAGTAACTCTAATCACATGTTTATTCTGCCAGTAAATAGCAACATATTAACTCCTTTAGCTATCTCCTGTGATAAACTGGCACAGAAGAATAAAATTATTTTTGTCTCAGACCATAACTTTCAATCCTCTTAATTAAGTTAACTTCAGAATATAGCATATCTCACGTTTATTAATAAAATGTAAAAAAAACAGGCAAATTATTTAGGGTTGTAATATCATTAATATGTATTCATTAAAATGTCAGTGTTTCATATGCCATTATCACTCATCACAAACAATCCAATGCTGTTCTAATATTCCACAATGCATTATTGATGTCTACCTGGGGAGATTGTTCCAACTACCCTTCATCTTTTAAAAAAAAATTCTGTCTTGACCTGAGAGACAAAAGCATGACCATATCCTAAATAAAGATGAGACATCATCTATATTTAATGACTTCCTGAGGCCAGGATCCCAAATAAGGCTGATGCAGGTTACTAATTCTTAATATTTATTTTATTTATCATTTGATACTGGATTTGTCCTACTAGGTCAGTGACTTCCTTTCAGGGGAGACCTGTGATGATATTTAAACTACCAGGAGAAATTTGGCCAGGGCATCCAGAAACTTTCTCTATGCTTTTCGATACGCACCTTGGGATCTTTTCCATCCACCTGAGCTAGCACCAACTCAAGCAGGTGTAACATCAGTTTAATATTTCCATTGTTCAAAATATCTTGTTATACAATGAGCAAAATTCTTTAATTTTTGCCTAACTTAATGCTGTAATGCCCACTTTTATATCCCTGCTTCATCTTTTGAGGTGTAAGTTAACTTGTGATAGTTGCACATTGCAAGTATTCTTGTGAGAAACTAGAAAATTATTTGATTTGCTTAGAACAGAATGCCTGTTATTAGTAAACTGTTTTCAAGACTGTATCATTTCTGAGGGGAAATCTCAATAAATACCAAACTGATACTGTAGAAAACTAATTTTGAGTTTTCTGATATGTCTTCCCAAATTTAATTCTACCAAAAAGTGAATAACTTTTTTACTATCTACATTTGTTTTTTTTTTTTCACTTTTCAGCACTAAGTTATTAAAAGTAGTTGATACTGACTGATTCTGATAGGAATGTTCCAGTGTACCTTTAATTCTTAAATTATAGTTCCCCAATCTGAGTTACATATTATTATGTTCATTCTTTAGAATCACATTTTTTTTTGTGATCCATTATTCTTGGTATCTAGTTCTACATAGGCATGATCTGTAAATTACGAACACTTCCTCATTTTGCTTACTAAGTAGACTTAGCTCTAAGAATTATGTTGCCATTTTGTGGTTATCTTCAGTTCTCTAAAGCCATTCGTAACTATTCCAAATTTTCTTACAGGTTCGAAAAATTCATTTATCATTCCTAACATTGTTGTAACCCATAATGCATCAGGTGAAGTAAATGTATTATCTGTCTGGGTTATCTCAGGTGTTTAGTGTGATAAAGAATTGCTTTCTTCTTTCATCTTGTCATCAGTGTTGGTATAGGCTCTAAGCTAGGCTTACAGTGATAGGTTTTGTACTAATTTATTAGACTCATTAATTTCTTCATCTGAATCAGTATCTAGATCTGAAACATTATCTTCATGTAGCAATCTGTTTTAAGTACCTATTTTTCTGTTCTGCCAATCAGGTAGGCTTAAGATTTATTTGTTGACTTACGTTAGTCTGTGATCCTAAAATATGTGTGAAAAAAATCAGAAATTTCTCTTTTTAATATAATGTAAACTTTTAGGTGATTGTATGATATTCCCTCAAATTGAAGCATCTATAGATAAGTGTATTATGTAAAAAAAGAGACAGTAAATATAACAAATCAACACATTTGTTTGATCATTTTTTGCTTGAAACCATTACTTATACATATCTCCCAGGAACTATCAGTGAGTGACTTGGTCCAAACAATTTCTTTACAGCTCTCAGAAATAGCTTATTAATAACTTTTTAGATGAGATAAATTGTCAATGACATTAAATATCATAGATAAATAAGAAATGCTTCTCTAATGCCCACTGTAATCTTGAAGGATGAAATATAAAGAAAGACACCAATGCTGAGTAATTACTCGAGGTTACCTAATTGCATGATTCAGTAAATTTGTTCAAATGTGTCTTTTTTTTTTTTTTTAGTGAAATCAGTTCCATCCATTCCTTCCAATAATTATTTGCTTTACAAATGTAATATCTTATCCAATTTATTAAATGCAATAATTAATAAGTAACTCTCCTCATAATGTGTGCTATCAACAGCTAAATAGTTGCTTAAATCAACAATATCAGTTTCTAGGTACTCTCTGGGCAGCAGATCTTATCGGTTACTTCTAACATGGGTGATTGTTTTGTAGTACAAAACAGAAAAGTGAATCTTCAGAACCCATACTCAACAAATTATATTAATGCCCATATAGTTTAATGTTCAATGTTTCATTTCATTTCTGTCAGTTTGTAATAAACATTATGTAGCTATTTCATTATGTAAAAATAAGTATCAAGTAATGCCCTATATGCAGACTCAAAAAGATTTATTTGTACCTGTGACGATGTGAGGTATTGTCAGGTATGCCAGGAGAAGTAGGGCAGTGGATGTATAGCATATGACAGCACAGCTAGCTGGAATTTATTAAAGAATTATATGTTGTTTGAAAATCAAAATGGATTTGTTAAGTTGATTGTGTTAAAAATGTACCAACAGTGGGTCCTGACTGTATTGTAACTGAATTAAATATATATATGTTAACAGGATAACTTTGAGAACTACTAAGAAATTTAATTATTGGGTCTAGGCCATAAATTTTATCTCAGAGTTTTGAATGTAACCAGAGATGCAATGTCTGTAAGAAGCATGGTTTGTTAGTCTCTATAGGAGGAGCAAAATTTTGTAATTGTTTTAAGACTTCCAGAAGATGAACCAGATCTGAGCAAAGCTCTTGTGTGTGTATTATTGACATGTAGGTGCTAAATACTGGCAGTTTCTAGCAATGGGGGACTGCATGGGAACCAGAAGTCAGATGACCAAATGTATGTGATGCCATTATGTACAGAAATAATGTTTTTTTAATAGCTGAGACTGAAATCTCATTGGAGTCTTTTTTTATTGGAACCTGACATAGAAGGATCCCTTACCTACTTCATCTTGCCTTGCTATATTAAGTATGTAGGGACAGTAATTCTCTAGATCAGTCAGGAAAATATAGTGAGAATAGTTAAGTATTGTTTTTCTGTGATTGTGTGAATCTTTCCAACTGTGCTATTTTTAATATTTCCTGTGATTGAACTCTGGTATTTATTGTAAATAGATATTTCATATGTTCATGTTTTTTATTATTAAATATATTTAACCTTTTCATTGTTGCTGGTCCTTTAGAGAAATGTTTTAACCTTTGAGAGTGCTTACATCTATTGGTGACACTGTGGCCCCTCCTGAAGCCTGGCTGTTTTGGTCAGCATTACCATTTGTATTAATATTAATTGCATTCAATATAATTGGGCACCCTTGCAAGAGCCTTAGGTAGCTGGCTTTTTAATGTCAGTGGCAGAAGGGGGCACAACAGGTGAATTTATGCCAGCCTTTCCCAGGTGTGTGTGTGTGTGTGTGTGTGTGTGTGTGTGTGTGTGTGTGTGTGTGTCTGTGTGTGAAAATCAAATCTCAAAAAGTGTGTGTATGTCAACTGCTGGGTGCAGGGACAAGAAACACTGGTTTCACAGAGAAGGTGCTGGAGGACTTGGCTTGGGCACTTAGCTGAGGATCTAACCCTACAGCTGTGCTAGGGGGGAGCCTTTTTGGGGACCTGGGGAGAGACAGAGAGAGAAACCAAGACCCTGGGCTGTGGGTGTTTCCTGTGTACTCTTAAGGGAAATTGTGCTAGATGCAAAGAGGTCTTTATCTGGAAATACTGTGTGTATCCATTTGTATTCCAAGTAAACATCCCTCTCCAGTGTCAGTGGTGAGGATTCAGGTTTCTTGATTACTGGCTCAGAGCAGGGACATCACAGTATCCCATATGATTTAAGCATGTCACAACAGGGCAAGACATTTACATCTAATGACAAATTATTGTCTGACTTGCTAATAAACTTTTTGACAATTTAAGCCTTTTGTCTTGTATTTTTTCTGGTCTGCCTTACAGAAGTCTTCCAATACTTATAATCAGTGCCCCATGTCAATGTCAGGTCAGTTGACTACTCTTGAACCTCTCCCCTCAGACTTACTCTATAAAATTGCCAGCTCTGTTCATGAAACATATGGGTGTCCTATGGATATTGGCCTTCCAAGTCTGTTGTGGAAATTGTTTGGTTAAGCACTATCCCCCCATATAATGATTTGGTTGCATCTGAGGGGGGGGGAGTGCAATGGGGATGTTGCTGTGTATCTCTGTGCCTCTGCAGCAGCTCAGCCATGTCCTCCCTCATCCCTCTCTTTGACTACACCTCCTACTATATGATGTCCCCATCCTCCACCATAGATCATCGCAGAAGATGCCCACTTTACCACCCTCCCTGGGATGGTAACACCCATCAGTCTCTTCTGCTGTATCAGTCACCTGAGCTGCTAGTCAAACGCAGGCCACCTAGGCCATAGTTAGGGTTTTATTCCTCTATGCCATCAGGTGGCACACTTGCATTTTTAATTATTTAGTAATAATGTTGATTCAAAACACCTTGCCCATTTAAACCTACTTTGTTTATGGCCAGTCTTAATGATGAAAATGTTTCCTGAAACATATTCATCATATTATTAATTAAGGTTATATTTTGTCATTTTATTTTTAGAATTCAGATTCCTCTGAAGATGAATTTTAGCAGTCCAGGATTGTCATTACTTGCACATTTCCTACAGTAAAGAGATATAGATTTGATATTAGCAGTATCTTGAAATTACAGGCAGTTCAGTATTTCTGCAGGAAATGCACTGTTTGCCTCCTACATACTCCTATACTTTGCTCAACAGAGCACGTCTGCTGAACTCTCCCTCAGATTGGAAGCCAAAGAGAGGAGCAACTGCTCAAGTTACAGAAATCTCTTACTGACATTTAGATGTAAAATTCAAAATGTAATTGGACACTTCAGTTCTTACTTATCGCAGACATTATTGTCAGATGCCTTAAGTAACCTGCACCCATGCTGTCCCTTCGGGGTAAGTGTGCTGTTGGATATATCATATCAGACATGATCTCCAAGTCTCTGCTCTTCCCTTTTTCTTGATTTCTATGCATGTGTCTGTGCAATAGCCATTAAGTCATCAAAGTGTTAATGTATAATACAAATTTCACCAATGCACGTAGTATATTTTTACTAAATCATATATTACATATTGTAATTTAATTGCATCTTAGTTTTTGTACAATTGCTAATGTCTGTGTTGCTTTTAATTGTATGCTTCTGGATCTCGGCCAAAACTGATCATTTGTTTGTTTAATGCACTAACTTGCTAAAAAAACAAAAAACAGTAAAGATATTATATGTTGCTCTCTGCATCACTGCTTGAAGAGCACTTACGATTAGCTGCACATTGTAGATAAAAGATGAACAGCTATGTAATTCAACAAACTGATACCAAATGCATTAAACTTGATTTATAGGGAATCACTTACTACATAGCACAGTGATCACTTATAAGGGAAGGATGTTAGGTTTAACCAGTGCACTAAAAATGATCAAAATATCATTTTACACAATTTACTTGATGCAAACTGTAACAATCACCCAACTGCCACTTTATGTTTTCTTTACTGTACTTCTGACCTGTATGTTTAAATTACTTATATCCTAGTCTAATTGTTAACATGCTTATTCCTTATCCTGAGTAAGTGTTAAAATGTTTAGAATTCTGACTTTGCATTGTAGATGGATGGAGTTTTGCCTCTGAACATGACAATGTGGATCAAACTAGTGATTCTGAACATTGAAGGAGCTTGCTGTATGGGGGAATGAAAGTCAGACACCAAATTCTGATTACTTTTCCTTGGTGGAAGAAGGTAGCAGGGACCTCTGCCTGAGCAGCAGGTCCTAGATGATAACACAGGTAGCACTTGATGCTGTAGGAGAAGTACGCTAGGCAGAGTCGGGGATCTGAAGTTACCGGCCCCCTCACAGTATGGAGCTCAGCAGTTGCTGGATAATGGGGAGAGGGCAAAAAAGCTGAACCAGCAGTAGACGGCTACTAAGGTAGCATAGACGTGGGAATAAAAAGGTTGATGAATTGATCTATTAATCAAGCTGGGAAGAACCAGAAATAAAAACAAGATTAAAAAAATAACACAGCATAATGTCCTGTTTGAAACTTCATTTCAACTGTTGTCATACAATTGTACTATACTTTATGCTTTGTTTTTATAGTACGTTGTGTACTATCAGTTGATAACCACAAAAACTCCAAAAAGTGGAAAACGGACTGGTTCAGCAAAGCACGGGCTGTTTATTAAACGTAAGCGCTTTCGGCTAAAGTATTCCTCAGCCTTCTTCAGACTAAAACAGTGTATTACTCACAGCAAGACCTTGTATATAAAAAACGTGCTAATTAAAACAATTAAAATTCAAATTTATTAACCACTTGGTCAACTTAAAGCTTAGATTTTAAAGGGCTAATACCTGTTAACCACAAGCAGTTTTTTACTTTTCTACTAATTAAACAATACAAAACAAAATGTATTTTCTAAATGAGCAACAAATAAACTTTGGTCAACTTAAAGCTTAGATTTTAAAGGGCTAATACCTGTTAACCACAAGCAGTTTTTTACTTTTCTACTAATTAAACAATACAAAACAAAATGTATTTTCTAAATGAGCAACAAATAAACTTCAAATTTATGAAGTATTTCAAACCTATCAAATATTTAATCAATTGTTTAATCAAACACACTAGACTAAAATACGGAACTCCTAGGAAAGTATGAAAATAAAAATATGTAAATATAAATATAAATCTCTACAAGATACCCAGTGTGACCAATACATGAGTCACTTGGTAATGGTAACATTTGTGTCTAATGAAAAGGAACCAGAAATTATTGTAACCAAAAAAAAAATATATATATATATATATATATATATGTATGTATATTCCCTCAGTACATGATATACATAAAAATAATTATAATAACAAACTCATCTCTTCAATGCTTTTAGTTTGAGAATGCTTTTTATGGAAACATACTCATTTAAACCTGGGGGTACCTGTGCAAATGTTCTAATTTGCCAAAAAACCTCCTGTGCTTCCAGCATTAGTTGCCATGGACCACCCCTAATATGGGATTTAACCTGGTGAACAACTGAAAACAGAAAGGAATGCTCAGGATGTTCACAAGTGTGCTTTGCCAGTGCATTAGTCAAGTCCTTTCTCCCTATGGCATACAGGTGTTCATAGATTCTTTTCCTTAACGACCTCTCCATTTTGCCAATGTAAAAGGAGGGACATTTCTTACACAAGGCAACAAACACTACTCCTTTAGTTTTACAATTGTACTTGTCATTGATAAAATAAGTTCTACCATTAATGTTAGTTTTGTTACCAGGTAAAATATATTTGCACTGGGGGCACCTACCGCATTTAGCCATACCCATGCCAGCTTTAAGTTGACCAAGTGGTTAATGAATTTGAATTTTAATTGTTTTAATTAGCACATGTTTTTTATATATAAGGTCTTGCTGGGAGTAATACACTGTTTTAGTCTGAAGAAGGCTGAGGAATACCTTAGCCGAAAGCGCTTACATTTAATAAACAGCCCGTGCTTTGCTGAACCAGTCCGTTTTCCACTTTTTGGAGTTTTTGTGGTTTTTACCTTTATTTGTGTATTATCAGTTGATAAGAGGAAAAAAAGGATATGTTTGTCCTGCTGTATCCTAACTAGTAAACAACAACAAATAAATTAAATAAGGATTATGAAATATACAAATGCAACTTAGATCTTTCACATGGGCATTTTGTGTAGAACAGAAAGCTGTATTTTGGGTGGCACGTGTCACTTAAACAGATGTCATGGTTACCTACATCACAGTTCTATGCCTTACAATTTCTATCAGGTTTCTAATTAATTCTATACAGTGCAAAAGTATTTGATATGGTTGTTAATTACTTTGAAGCTGTTTGAATACAACAAATTTGCAGATATGTAATCCTATCTATTGCTGGAAATGTAATTAAGTCTTTTTAAATGCATCACTTTTTAACATGCCACATTTTAAAACTTTAATTGCAGCCATACTGAATCAAACACTATTTTAATGTAAGCCTATCTTAATACTTTGGGTGATTAACACACTGCAACCGAAAAGGCAGAAACACGCCTTGCTGTTTCAAATGACTGCAAACTAAAAAGAGCAGTCATTACATTAAATCGATAATAGGCACATGCTTGAAGCTCACATGTGCAATCCTGTATTATCACTGGTGCAATAACGTGTTTTTCTGAGTGCTGTTTTGCTGAAAATGTTGTAGTTTAATTACCATTTGTTTTGACATCAGACCCTCACTCACTTGTGCTTTCACCTGTGGTTGTTCAGATGAATGAGCCTTAAATAGTGATTTTATTAACTGTCTTTTGGTTGGGTTGAGGTGGTACATATGACTGCACAGAAATTAAGGTGTTAATTCAGTGTACAGATACAGCCCCCACAGACAAACAGTGAACATTAACAAGGTGATGGAAAAACAAGGCAGGAATTAGTGTGACTGCAGCAGATGAAAAGTAAAATGTGAAGCGGCACAGTAATAATCATTTTTAATCATATCACAGTGCTGTTTCAATTTGCAACAAAGAAATCTATCTGGATTTCCAGACTAAGAACAACAGAAAGGATAAATGTAGCATTGACTGTAAGTGTAATAATTAAAGAGATTATGCAAGAGTGAAAACAGAGATTAATCAATAATAAATCAACAATAAATCTGATTGGAAAAGTCAGCCAAAAGAGAAAGACTGTGTATGGGATCGGTAGAGACAGGGACAACGGTAATGAAATGACGTGATTTTAATGGAAATGGATATATATAGTTCAGCAGGCACTTTAGTAAGACAAGCATGAAAGAAATGAAGAGAAGGCTAGAATGACCATTTACAATGGAAAATAAACTCTATAATAATGCAAAGATTGCAGACTTTGGATCTGAGAAATGCCTGGAGATGTCAGTAGGCTGTAACTGCAGAAACACCTGGAGGCATCACTAGGCTATAATGTGGTAAGAGATGTCTAATGCCCCATAAATAAGGTGCCAGATTACAGAAAGCATTCATATCCAGAACAGGTTTAAAGGCAGGACTGAGAAAGATTACGTGTCTAGAGCACTCTGTGCAAGTGACGGTAACATATTGGCAAGATCTACCAGAGTATTGATGATATCATGCTGTTGGGAAATCATGCCAGTGCAGGATAAATGGCATAAAGTTGGAAGACAACTAAATGTGCTAGATAACAGCCTTAATACCTTGAGGGCTAGTGTTCACATGTGCTGCTAGCATGCTAGGTATAGGAACAAACCTCGGTCAGCAAAGGGCTGTGAGGATGGCAGAGGATGCAATGGTTTATTACTGTGTTGGGGGAGAACAGTATCTGTGAATTCCTGGCAAAATGTGACTGTTGCAGAAGACGGTGATTTAATATACACCTTGTTCAAGTTGCACTAGATGCTGCTTGCTGAATTGAAGTCAGGCCTTATTGAACCGTGTCCATTTCATGCTGCACATGCATATTTATGAAGGACTGAGAGGGCAAAGGGAAAAAACTTCATATGACGGACTTGCGAGTTACATTAGATTATTGTCTATTCAACCTCCCTAACTGCCTAGCCTTACGTGTTGTGTCTTAATTGCAAATTATTAATCTCCACAGCAAAAGCTGTCCCACCCAACAATCAGTAAGAGCAGCAGTAGACTAGAGCAGCCACTCTGGGTAATTAGAGAGATGGGGCAAAAGGTGAGCAGAACCAAAGGTATATACTGAGCAGATAAGTAATAACATTTGCACTTTTTATAGCAAGCATGTACACGTATGACTGGGGTTAAAAATGTAGGATTACTTTCTACAAGTATCCTTCTAAGGCAGCCATGTTTTTTTTTTTTTTTTTTTTTGTATAGTTTGCTAGTTATTTATTAATTCATTTACTGATTGATTAATTGATTACTGCCCCCTCCATTTCACATCCAACCTAGTTGAAATAGTGAAAGTAAAATGTACAGTGCAAAGATATATGATATAACTAATAAGGAAAGCAGAAGAATTAAACAATCTAGACATTATGAACTAACTAAAATAGACAACAAATGGAAAAGAGGAGAGGTGATATAAGACAGTGGTGTGCATAGGTAAAAACCATTAACTGTGAACCTGCCTTAAAAGTTCTGCTGCACAGAATAAGCTGTTTGCTGTAACAAACAGGTGGAACCAAGCTGCTCTGAAACTATCGGGCTGGGTTTCATAAAGAACCTCATCACAGATGCTAAGTGCTGCAGTCAGAAGGGGTTGTTTCTGAGAACATGGAAAATCTGATGCACAAACACAAAAGCGACAATAAAAAAAAAAATACATCATTATTCACTAATTTGCATGTCTCTGAATTGTATGGTGTTGCTGCTAGTGTTGATCAGCATTTTCCTGTGGTAATCATTACTGGTGGCCCATGCATCTCATTAGTATGGAACCCCTCCCATTCACACTCCTATGCACGTCTGCACATTTAAAAACACATGCTTACACATGCACACATGCGCACACACACACGCACATGCACAGACGCACCGCACACACACACACATATACACACACACATATACACACACATATACACACATACACACACACACACACACACACACACACATACACACATACACACCTATTACCTGGCTCTGAGATTTACAAAATATTACTGATGTAGTCTCTTACTTTTTCACTGCCACATGTAAATCATAGATGATTACAATCACTCAATAATGCCAGATATTCAAGTTTCATTCCTCATATTTTTCAGAAACTGCATTATGATGGTAGTCTGGTCGATCTATTTAACCTAAGTGACTAAGATTAATATTTAAAAATTCTCTCATCTGTTGTTTTGTGTTCAAGGCTTTGTCCGGAAATCTTGAGCACAGCCATTTAGAGGTATAGCAATCTCAACACACACAGACACCCCCCATCACCACACACAGTACTAACCTATGAACCTATACCTCTCAAACTCTTAATGCAAGAAATCTGGACAAAGCTTGACAAAATGGGGGAACAAAGGCCCAAAAATAGGGACATATTTTAAATATTGCTCTTATAAACTTAAAAAGTTGCTAGAGTAATAGGGTTTGTTGTGACATACATTTTCTGAAGGATTTGAAGTCTGAAACTCAAATATATGTCATTATTTAATGACTTCAATCCACAGGTCATCCCAGTGATTTGTCAGAAAACCACAAATTTTATGAGGAACAGACCAAAAATATGAGCCAAAAATCTGGACATTCTGTGAAAATCAGGACAGTTGAGAGGTATGACACAGATAACCTCCATCACCACACACACAGACACCCCCCATCACCACAATCACAAAACTCACAGACAATCCCCCATCACTACACACATACAGATACCCCCCATCACCACAATCACAAAACACACAGACAACCCCCCATCAATTTAGTAAAAAGGCTCACCCAGACTCTGCTACACTTTGCTGTAAAGGAAAGGTTAGTTTGCTTTTTATTTGTTGTATTTTCTGTTACTTTATTGCCTTTTTCTATTTTGAATACTGTGAGTTGTTTTCTTTACTTTGTGTTTTACTTGTATTCTGCTTTTACCTACATATTAAAACTTCAAAAGAGACCACAGGTCTGTCTCTTGTGAGTCAGGCAGAAATTAGAACTGATCAATTAAGGACTCGTACATAAGACAGAAGAGGTCACTTAAGTTTAATCATTTGTGAACTGAGGGGGTGGAACTAGGAACTAAACCTTCTATTTAAGGGGTAAAATAAAACATTTCAGAGCTTTACTAGAAAGACTCACCCAGACCCTGCTACACTTTGCTGTGAAAGAGGGTTAGTTTGCTTTTTGTTTGTTGTATTTTGTATTACTTTATTGCCTTTTTATATTTTGAATACTGTGATTTGTTTTCTTTACCTTGTGTTTTACTTGTATTCTGCTTTTAACTGCATATTAAAACTTCAAAAGAGACCACAGCTCTGTCTCTTGTGAGTCGGGCAGAAATTTTTTCCCCACCTTACCACCCGCTTACTGTCATGTTCTTAAATACCACTGTCTTTCTAGTTGCCTGCCTCTTATGTTAATTTGACCATATATCTCATTTCCTCTCTGCTTTCACTGGCTTGTGTGAGTAAGCACAAAATTATCATTTTGTGAAATCACTCCCCTTCAACTATTTAAATTTATTGGCCATCCTACTGTATTCCATAGTACCAGAATACAAAAGTGACCACCCCCTTTCAATTTATTTTGCTGTTTTAAAAATAGTGACTCTCCACTAAAACTTAACTTTTTAGACAGGTAAAACTTAAAGTTACCTACTTTCACATCTAACTTATCTAGTGCACACTGCAGTGTTTAGGATAAACCATTTTTTTCATCTTACCTTTAAGCATCCCTGTGACTAGCACTTGCTCTAATACCTGCTGGAAAGCACTAGGAAGCCTTAAACTGATAAAAGCACTCAACTCTCCTTGTTAATAAGGAGAAATTAATTTTAGGCACTAAACAGCCTATAATTGCAAAGTACCTTGCTAAGGCAAAGGAAAACAGCTCCTGTACTTTACAAAAAAAGCATCAAACCAGGCATGTCCAAGGGACAGCTTCTGGTGATTTCTTCTGTCCACCTGGTGAATCTGGGCATACTGGAGCAATGCAGCAATTGCCTCATGTACACAGATAACCATCTCTTCCTATCACCCAACACTACAACCTGTAAGAGATGCACTTACATAGCCAAACTGGAAGCAAAGCTCTCTCCACCCAAGTTTGTGCTAGGCAGTCAAGAGGAGAAGGTTAACACCCACACTACACCTCAAGCAACACATAGCCCTTCTAAACCCACACCACCAACACCCACACATAGCAACATTAAATCCACATATGCGGAGGCCCTTAACTGTAACTTGCCCAAGCAACAAGGACCTCCGAAGCTGAAATGCAAACAAACACCAATCACAACCAAAGTGTCACATAGCTCACAACACCAGTGTGCCACCCAGCAATAGCCCCTAAGGCAAGACAATGTACCTAACACTTTCGTCATAGGTGACTCTATAGTCAGGCACACTGATGTCCCACTCACCAGGCTGAAAAAGGAGAAAATTACAGTCAGCTGCCTGTCGGGTGCCAAGATCTGCCACATAATGCATGCA
Organism: Protopterus annectens; assembly: GCF_019279795.1. Lineage (NCBI taxonomy): Eukaryota > Metazoa > Chordata > Ceratodontiformes > Protopteridae > Protopterus > Protopterus annectens. Next base: position 202,513,653 of record NC_056750.1, read on the forward strand.
CTCAAGTCACTCCACAACAAGTACAAATATGACTCTGTCATTGTCCATGTTGGAGTGAATGACTTGAGACATACCTCCCTGGACTACATGAAAAGAGACATGATAGAGCTCTCAGATCATGTGGCCCAGGCAGGTGTGACCCTAGCCCTGAGTAGCATCCTGCCTTTGCCCAGAATGATACCACAATAGAAGGACAAAATGATTGACTTCAACAATTGGCTAAGCTTTTGGTGTCATTCGAAAGGGATCCAGTATCTGTCTGCCTGGGATGACATGATCGACAGACCACGATGCTTTGCCAGAGATGGTCTGCACCTGTCGCCCCTGGGATTCAGGTTACTGGCTAAGGCTCTTGCCACCCCTATAGTGCCTTTTTTTTAGGCAAAGTTCAAAGGACAAAACCACTGCCATAACAAGTACAAGCATGCAAATTCTGAAGGTAATGCTACTCAATGCTAGAAGTCTAAACCTCAAAATGCACTCTCCTGAGGCACTCCTAAAAATACAGAACATTGATATCTGTGCAGTAACTGAGACCTGGTTTAAGGCTCCAGAGAGCACCCCTGCAATACCAGGCTACAACTCTTACCACACTTTTTGGCCACCAAACCAGGACCGAAACACTAAAGGTGGAGGAGTGTCCATATTCACCAAGGATATTCACATCACCAGGCTAGTTGCCCAACACAATGCATCTGAAATTCTCCAGGTGCAACTAACACTAGGTAAGACTGCAATCCAAATTTTAGCTTGCTACAGACCCCCCACCATGCCCCAAGATTCTCAATACACCTTTCTAAACATATTGGAAAATATTAAGATACAACCAAACACCCTAATACTGGGTGATTTCAACTACCCTGCCATTAACTGGGAAAACTACTCATGTACCAACACCTTTGCCCAACAGTTCTTGGAATTCATAAATTCAAATGCCCTGGATCAACTAATCCATAGTCCCACCAGGGGCTCCAATATCCTAGACCCGGTCATTGCCAACATGGGAAATCGATGCTCCACACCTGTGGTCACCCCCTCGTTGGTCAAGTCTGACCATAAGCTAATCACCCTTAACATCCACATCCCACCCCCACCCCCCAGTAAGGAAACCTCCATAAAAAAACTTTTCCAAAGCCACCTTCATGCTACTCAAGTCAGAAGTGACAAACTTCATGACACCCATGCAGACGGGAACTGAAAGTTCGACTGCTGAATCCTACACTAAGGCACTGTACGAGCACATCCACTCATGCATGAATTGTGCCATCTCACATAGAACCAAGCTCTCCTCCAAAAAAGGAGGCCAATCTGGTAGTCCCCTGCCATAGACAAGCTTTACAACAAAAGGAAGAAACTGTTGCAGAAAAGAGAAAAATCCCAGCATGCAAAAAACACCCTTACCAGCCTCAGTAAGAAGCTGAGATCCTTCATAAAATCCTCCAAAGCTAGTTACAAAAATAAAATTGCCAAAGATTCCAAAGACAACCACATGGCATTCAATAACTGTCAAGAATCTACATGGCAATGCTCAGATCTTCTGAGCTACAATAGAATTGCATTAAATATACTGATCCCAAGGATATTGCCAATATCCTGGCAGATCAATTCAGTGCCACCTTCACCCCCTCTCACCCCCTAAACGGCCTATCTCAATACCGAAAGATTGCCAAATTCCGGTAATAACGGCCACACAGGTAAAAAACACACTCTCCAAAGCTAAGAATACAGCATCCATGGAACCAGGTGACATCCCGGGCTATGTACTACATGAACTACAAAATGAACTGGCACCTCACCTAAGTGTCATGTTTAATCATAGCCTCACCTCAGGCTTCATGCACACTGAGTGGTGCACAGCTACAGTTATCCCACTCCACAAGGGGGGATCCACCTTGGATCCCAGGAACTACCACCCCATCAGTCTGATGAGCCTGATCTGCAAGGCCATGGAATGTATTATCATGGAACTTCTAAACAAAGACATTGGCAACCTTCAAACACTGGATCCCACCCAGTTTGGGTTTGTGAAGGGCCGATCTTGTCTCCTGAACCTGATTGACTTCTTCAAATCAGTCTCCAGAGCTGTGGACAAGGGTAAGGCGGTCCACACAGCCTATCTGGATCTCATCAAGGCCTTTGACACCATTTCCCCACTCTGGAATCATAGATAGACTTACTAAGCTGGGCATTAATCCCTACATCACTCTATGGGTTGCCAACTGGCTTACTGACAGAACCCACACTGTAAAAGTATCCGACTCCAAATCCAGCTCCAGACAAGTGACAAGTGGAGTACCTCAGGGTTCAGTCCTGGGATGGCTCTTGTTTGGCATCTACTTCTCTGAAGTACAGGCCAACACTAAGGGACTCTGGCTAACAAGGTTCGCAGATGACTGCAAACTGGGAGCCATTATTCAATCCCCAAATGATGTGGATCTCTACAAAAGGGCCTTACAGAAACAGATGCTTGATGCCAGAGCCATGGGCTCAAGCTCAATGCCAAGAAATGTATAGTTATATCCCTTTGGGAAAAAAATATGTACCCATGAATTACCACATAGGTGGCAGTACACCAAACACCGAAAGTGTGATAAGAGACTTAGGGACACAGGTGGACAGTGGTCTCACCTTTGATAACCACATTGCCACAACAGTCAGGAAATCCTTCTATGTGGCCCACCTTATCACTAAGGGCTTTTCAACCAGAAAAAAGGAGGTCATTGTCCCACTGTATTCGTCCCTCATTAGACCCATTATAGAATACAATGCCCCGTTTGGTATGTACCTCTCAAGACATCTGCAACAGCTGGAAAGGCGGCAGAAATACCTCAATAAAAGAATCACAGGCCTAAAGCAGATGCCCTACTCTGACCGCCAAACTCCAGTATACTCTGTAGCATATCGTCTACTCAGAGGCGAACTCTGCTTAACATACAGGGCAATGTCAAACCCAGAGCTGCTGGACATGCTACACTTAAAGAAATTCCAATCCCTCAGAGCCACATGCTCCAGGGATCTAAACCTTGTCATCACAATAAACAAAACATGCTGGAGAGATAGGTTCCTGATGCAGAGACTTCCCAAACTCTGGAATTGACTGCCCATACATGTTAAGCAGAGCGCCACTTTGGCCCTCTTCAAAAGGAACCTTGACTGTTGGATGGGAGAAAGGAAATTCACCATGGGGATCACATCAGTTGCCCTACTAGACAGGGGTCCAGGAAAGTAAATAGTGTGGGAAGAAATAGCCAGGGAATTGTTATGGCTAGTCTTGTATAGGCCCTAGGGCTGATGGCCTATACCAACCTATGAACTACACACACACAGATACCTCCCATCTCCACAATCACTACACACACAGACAATCCCCATCACTACACACACAGATACCCCCCATCTCTACACACACAGATACCCCCCATCTCCACACACAGACAACCTCCATCACCCCACACACAGACACCCCCCATCACCACAATCACTAAACACACAGACAACCCCCCCCTCATTACACACACAGACACTCCCCATCTCTCTCAACCGTCCCTGATTTTATAGAACATTGCTGATTTTGCCTTATACCCACCCTGTCCTTTGTAACTCCTGGGCCATTACAGTCAATCATTAAATACCAGACATTAAAATTTCATCAATCGTGTTGTTCAAAAAATCCATCTTGATACTTCAGTTAGTTTGGAGGACAAATGCTCTACTTTGTTACTGAACTGCTCTCTGAGTCAAGGGTATAGGGTTTGAGACTGTTTCAATGAATTACCTTTGTAAAGTACTTAGGATTATGATTATATTTAGTGAATGGGCGACATGTACATTGCCACTCTGGATGGAGAACAAAAGTTCGCCAGCAGGGTGTTAATATACAGGTAATGCTCTCTGGAAAAAGAGTCTGCTACTCCATGCCAGCATATTAAGCTGCCATGGAGCTTGGATTGTAGTAAACCTAATGGCTGTCATTATTTTGCACTGTCTAAGCAGCCCTTTTACTGTTTAGCAAGTGTAAAATTAGAAAAAAATAGAAACATGCCCGTGTATTTGTCTTTGTGTGTATGGGTGTATATGTGCATGAAAGTGAGAGTTGAGATTGATTGAGCTATTATTTTACACACACTAACCAGTATTTTTGCTGTTTAAAATAAAAAGAAACATTAAAAAAGTGTGTGTGTGTGTGTGTGTGTGTGTGTGTGTGTGTGTGTGTGTGTGTGTGTGTGTGTGTGTGTGCGCTTACGTGTATGAAAGCAGAAGTGTGTTTTTGTGAGAGTGTGATCGATTGAGCGGTGGCAGACGCAGTTGAGAGGTGTGCATACATTTCAGCATGTTGGTTCAAGAAATATGCATAAAGATAAAAAAAAGGGAGAAAAAAACTAAAAAATAAGAACAGATTGTGTTAGCATGCATTTTTCTAAAGGAAATAGTCTGAAACTCAAAAGTATGCCATTATTTAGTGACTTCAATTCCTAGTGATTGCCAAAAAACCATAAATTTTAGGAGTATGGGATCAGGAAAATGAAGTAAATATCTTGTATATTGGATGCAAAATACTTCACTCTACACCATTCTCTAAGTGCAGTAATATCCTCGAGGGCAGGTGTTACTATGTAAATAAAGCCCTACCAGGGGTACAGAATACCACTGGGTGTGTGCTATTTACACAGTAACACACACTCTCTTGGGCATTATTGCTTGGAGTGTCCCTGGTGTATAGTGTTAGTACAGAGGACTAAACCTCTGCCTTAACAACGAAATATTTTCTCTGCTAAAAGTGCAGGGCTTGACGCTTTTTTTCCCGTGTATTTCAAAACCTGTTGCTCTATTAACTTTAAGTGACTTAAGGTAATAATTAGAGTATCCCTTTTGTTTAGTGTGCCACCCCCCCCCCCCAAACTTTTATGTCTTTCATGCTATAATAGCTGTTGTTGTATTAAAGCTTTAACTGCCTAAGAGGAATATTAAATATTGTCTTTGGTGTCTAATGTTCCACCCCATACATATTTCATGTTGCAAAACTTTTGTCAACCCCTTTAGAAGTGACTTGAGGTATTATTTAAAATACTCTGGTGTCTACTGCCCCCCAGTACTGCAGGATGTACTCGTTAGCCTAGCAGAGTTAGACTTATGGCAGTTCCCCCAAACACACATTCACACATTAATATACCACACACACACACACACACACACACACACACACACACACACACACCTGCATCACTAACCCTCTAAATACACTTACCTGATCTTAAATTTTACTCTGTCTCTCCCATTGAGTACAATGGGGACTGCAGCTTATTGAATGTTAATTAGCTTGGCCAGTGGTGTTGATTTGTACATCAGGGGGATTCTTTGAAATGTTTGGCAGCATAAATGGCTTCCAGAAGAATGCATATGGCTAATTAATATAGGCTGCTCCTCCAGAATGCCACATTAGTTAGTAGCATGGCTGTGATGATGGCCCACCACAGTGATCCTACAGATTGTGTATGATCACTGGAGTTGGCCTAGCTTTGAATCAGAAAGGGCCTCCACCACTGGTAGAAGCCTGTGTTAGGGCTTACCACTGGCAGTGACCCTTTCTGAATCCAAACTTCCTGTTTTTGTAGGGTGTTAATGGCATATATAATACCTCCCATAGTACAATTTTCCATAGAATCAAATGTTGTGTTGTGACATCTCTATAAATAACTGTACAGAACTACAGCATTTGTTAGATGCAGCATTTTGTCAGATGTCAGAAACATTTTAAAGCATGTTCCTAGTTTGATGCAAACCTTTAGACTGGGTAACTAATATACTCAGTTATTTAAGTCTCAATTTTATATATATATATATATATATATATATATATATATATATATATATATATATATATATATAATGTCAGTACTATGCCATTCTCTGATTTTGATCAGTCTGGATGCATCCTGAGGAAGGGTCTTAATTCCAAACAACTAAAGTTACTCTTCATATTTAGGACATATATGCTCACACAGAGTCATTTTTCATCCACAGAATGACTATCTGAGGGGACGTCTGTACTCTCTATAGAGCATCTTCATGGGAAAGTTGTGCATCATTAACAGCACACTGTAACAAAACAACAGTCATCATCAGCATGCCAAAACAAACCAGCAATTATTGACAGAGTACTGTAATAGACTAACAATCATTCTAGAATCAACTTGTGTTCTGACTGAGAGTGCTTCTCAAAAAGTTTGGAATATAGAGCTGATAAGTATATTTTTGGCACTTTAACTGTTCAGAGTTCTGCACTGTCTTTATTTTTGCTTGACTGAATTATTTAATATTTGCTGGCAGAATTTTGTTTTCTAATCTTGCTGAAACTTTTTTCTCCCACCCTACCCTATTGCTGTTGTGTTCTTAAAGTTGGTAAAACTGGTCAAACAGCTTTTGTGTTATCTGGTAGTTTCAAGGCTTGACCTCTGTCTTTCTGGTTTAAAAACATTACCATTTTGTAAATTCCTGCATATCATTGCTAGAATCTCCCTGTGTTCTGACTGTGAGTGCTTCTCAAACAATCTGAATATAGAGCTGATATGTATATTTTTGGCACTTTAACTGTTCAGAGTTCTGCACTGTTCTTATTTTTGCTCGACTGAATTATTTATGTATTTGCTGGCAGAATTTTGTTTTCTGATCTTGCTGAAACTCCCCCCCCCCCCACCATTGCTGTTGTGTTGTTAAAGTTGGTGGCTTTTGCAGTTGCCCGCCCCTACTGTAAATTTGATCTGGGACACTCCTGCCAGTTCCATCTCTTTTTAGCTCATTCTACCTAATACAGAGATTATTTGGGAAGGGCAAACCCCTTAGTTCCTTAACCTTGAATTATCTTCTGTTCCTGGTCTCTCCCTTTTTACTTAAAAAAAAACTAAGTAACTAAATAAATCAAAGGCATTTTTTTAATTTGTGTTTCTTCCTACTACTGTTACTTCATTTGCTTTGCTTTTTCCTGCTAATTTCTGCCCGTTCTCTAAGGTGTTCAACTGCATCTTTTCTGTTGCATTTATTACTGCTTGTTTATTGTCTGTTTAAATTATAAGTGTTATTCTAAGCCTCTTAGTTTTGGTTTAAGCACTTTGGATTTCGGCCCACCCCTTAACTCTCCCTTGTCTTTCTCCCTCACATTCTGACAAATATGGATGGACAATTTCCTACAGTTTCTCCTGCCAGTCTGGTTAATACGGGCATCCTGAGACAGTGTAGCAACTGCCTCATGTACATGGACAATCATCTACTACTATCACCCAGGAACACAATTTGTGAGAGATGCAATTACATTAGGAACCTAGAGTCCAAGCTCCCTCCTTGTCAAGCCAGTATATCTGGCACTGAAAAGTTTTTTTCAACACAATCACTACACCTCAAACACCACCCACACCTACACAATACGCACCTACATATGTAGAGGTCCTCCACTTAAACATACTCAAACAAAGGAGACCCTTAAGGCAAAAACACACACCATCTCTACAGCCCTCTACACCACATACCTCGCATAGTCCACACATCTGTGCCTCACAGCCACTAAGGCTTCACCTAAACCCAACATATTAGTCATAGGAGACTCCATAGTGAGACATGCAGATGTGCCTCTCACCAGGCTGGATAAGGAGAAAGTTACGGTTAGTTGTCTGTCAGGTGCCAGAATCTGCCATATCACATATGCACTCGAGTCTCTCAACAGCCGGTACTGTTATGACTCTGTCATAGTACATGTTGGTGTGAATGACTTGAGACATACCTTTCTGGACTATATGAAGAGAGACATGATTGAGCTCGCTGATTGTGTCCCAGACAGGTATGTCCCTAGCCTTAAGCAACATTCTGCCATCCCCCAGAATTATGCCTCAATGTTGTTGTTGTTTGTCTTTTGGCTTTTCCTGGTAAGGAGTCGCCACAGCGGAATTCCAGTCCACTAGTGATTGGCAGTAGATTTTTACGAAACGCCAGCTCAATGCCCAATCTTCAACGAAGGCACACCCATTTACGCACACATGTCTTTCGAACGCTACCAGTGTCTCAGTACAAACAGAATATGATTGACTTTAACAATTGGCTTAGTTTCTGGTGCCATTTCAGGGGGATCCAGTACCTAACAGCCTGGGAAGATATGATCGACAGACCACGATGCTTTGCCAGAGATGGCCTGCATCTGTCTCACCTTGGATTCAGGCTTCTGGCAAAGGCTCTTGCCTCCCCTATAGTGCCTTTTTTAGGAAAAGTGATGAGGTTAAAACCACCAATATAAACATTTCAACAAAACACAAATTAAAGGTCATGCTGCTAAACGCTAGGAGTCTAAACATGAAACTGCACTCATTGCAAGCATTCCTAACTCTGGAAAATGCTGACATCTGTCCAGTCACAGAAAACTGGTTCAAAGCTGTGGAGAGCACCCCAGACTTACCCGGTTACTCATCCTGTCATACATTCAGACCTCAAACTTTGGCCAGTAAAGCCAAAGGAGGTGGCGTTTCAATATACATTAAAGACATACACACCTCCAGGCTGGTCAAACAGTATGATGTACAGGAGACACTCCAGGTGCAGTTAACCATTGACAAGACCCCTATTCAAATCATAGCTAACTACTGACCCCCAAATCTGACTCTATGCCCAATCTGCCTATTTGGACCTGTTCGAATCTATCAAGATTCAACCCTTTAACCTAATCCTAAGTGACTTTAACTTCTCAAACATAGATTGGAAGAACTACCCATGCCAGAACACAAATGTCCTGAGATTCCTTGATTTTGTCAATATAAATGCCTTGGAACACCAAGTTGATACCCCTACAAGAGGTGATAATGTCTTGGACTTGGTATTAACCAACATGAGTAACCACTGCAGCATCCCTATAGTATCATCCTCCCTTGTAAGATCTGACCACAAAGCGGTTACTTTCAAAGTCACCATCTCCCCCATGTAGTAAAAACTGGAGAGCACCACCACGTAATAAATCTTCTTTATTTAAAATGACAGAATGGCTTCTTCAGATTCAGTGAACAATAGTAAAAACACATTCCTTATATCCACAATCATTATTAAAATTAGGAATTAATTAACCTATAGTAAAGGTTATTCACTTTTTCAATTAGTTATGGCAGGGTGTAGCCCAAAAATAATTAGCTACACGTTTTTCTAAAAAGAAACAAATCAAAGTGCCACACTTATAAAACAAAGAAATATTTCCTATTCTTGCAGCCATTAAATACATCATTCTTATATTTAATAAAACTATTTCTAAGATCTGGTAGAAAAGCTCCATGTTATGCACAGCCTCTATGTAAAAAAGTTTAGTATATGCATACAACTACTCACTAAAAATACTGATCTTAGGATATATACATATCATATTGCAGCCTATATACACATCAACCAAAGAACTGTAGCTAGTTACATGTTAAAACATCCCCAGTTTAGCTAGGATCAGACATAAAAACTTCTCCAAGCTGATCACAGCCTCCTGAGGGATGGTATAAACAGCTTCACAGCCTCCTCCCTCTCTGTAGGAACTGGCACCAATATCCAAAACTATTACCAAAGCACTATACAAGCATTTATATAGATGCATGGGAATCCGGAATACCTGGCAGGACTACATTATCCTCTGCAAGGAAGAGTAAACCTGTCTGGTGGACATCTGCAATAAATAAACTCTATAACAAAAGGAAAAAATTGCTGTTCAAGACCAAGAAGAAGCAGGTGCCCAACTGGAAGCAATGTCTCCTTAGCCTGAACAAGCAAATAAGAGCACTAGTGAAATCCTTCAAAGCAAACTTTGAGTCCAAATTGGCCACATCTACTAGAGACAATTATAAGGCCTTCTTCACATATGTCCACAACCTCAAAGGAAGTACCCAGATCTGTTCAGAACTGGTGGTCAAGGACACCACATATACAAATGCCATAGATATAGCAAACTTGCTGGCTGAAAGATTCAGTAAAAACTTTACCCCTCTGTCCCCCCATCAGTAAATTAGGACATCCCCTGCACCTGCCCCCTTCCCCTTATATCTAGGGAACAGGTCATCACTGCCCACTCAGACAAAAAAATACAGCCACATGGGACCAGATAACATCCCAGGCTGCATCCTACATGAACTCAGGCAGGAACTTGCAGCACCATTAGTCACCCTATTTAACCAAAGCCTGAGTACTGGCTTCATTCCAGCTGAGTTGAGGACAGCCACTGTCATCCCTTTACACAAAGTTGGAGCGTCCACCGATCCGGGATATTATAGCCCCATCAGCCTAACTAGCCTGATCTCAAGGCCATGGAATGGATTATCATGGACCTCATTAACAAGGACATTGGCCATCTCCAAACACTTGATCCCAGACAGTTTGGCTTCATCAAGGGGGAGGTCATGTCTGCTAAATTTGTTTGACTTCTTTGAGACAGTCACCAAAGCCATGGACGAGGGGAAGACAGTGCACACCGCCTACCTTTACCTGGCCAAAGCCTTTGACACTATTCCCCACTCAGGCATAATAGATAAACTCTCTCAACTAGCCATCAATCCATATGTTACCAGATGGGTAGCAAATTGGCTCACTGATGGAACCCATGTAGTCAAAATAGGGGAAGCCACCTCAAGCAGTCAACCCATAACAAGCAGAATACCCCAGGGTTTGGTCTTGGGGCCTCTGTTATTTGGGATATACTTTTTTGAGGTGCAGGCCAAAACCAGTGGGCTATGGCTGACCAGGTTTGCAGATGACTGCAAGTTGGATGCTGTTATCAGTTCCCCCAGTGATGTGGACATCCTCCAAGAGGGTCTCGCTCAGACAAATGACTGGTGCCAGAAACATGGCCTCAAGCTGAATACCAAAAAATGCATTATCATTCCCTTTGGGGAGAGTGAAGTCCCCACAAATTATCACATTAATAACAATGCCCTAAGCACACGATCAGTCATGAGGGATTTGGGCATCCAGGTTGATAGCAACCTGACTTTTGACCACCATGTTGCTTCCATTGTATGGAAAGCCTTCTACATGGCCCACCTCCTAAGTAAGGGTATCTCATCCTGTGACAAGGAGGTCATAACATCCCTGTATTCTTCCCTTATAAGGCCCATTATTGAGTACAATGCCCCTTTTGGCATGTATCTCACAAAGCACATGCAGCAGCTGGAGCGACCACAGAGGTTCCTCACCAGGAGAATTCAGGGCCTCAAACATCTGCCATACACAAGCTAAAAGACCTATCCCTCTACTCAGTTTCATACAGACTTCTCAGAGGTGACCTCTGTCTGGCATACAAGGTGATCATGGACCCCACCTTGATGGGACTACTGCATATCTGTCACTCCACTCAAGTAACCCAAATGCTTGGCCTCAGTCTGGTCTGTGACATCAACAAGACTTGTTGGCAGGACAAATTTGTGTCCTAGAGACTCCCCCATCTATAGAATAGGCTCCCTCTCCACATCAAGCAGAGTACCTCTTTACCCATTTTTAAGTGCAACCTGGATAACTGGATGGGAAACAAAAAATATACCCCTAGGATTCCACCCCTGTCCCTGCTGGACAAGGGCATCAGGTGCTGATTTGTCTAAACATGGGGTAAACTCTTGTCTAGGCTTATAAGGGCCTCAAGGCCAATAGCCTAGTAACCTCCTATGATCAGCATACTGCATATTGACTTTTTAATTGTTAATGCCAGAAATGATGCAGGCGGTTGGAAAGCATCACATAGATTTAGCTTGTCATATCGACACAGACACAGACACAGACACAGACACAGACACAGACACAGACACAGACACAGACACAGACACAGACACAGACACAGACACAGACACAGACACAGACACAGACACTACATGAAGTTCCTTGTATCGGTAAAATGAAAGTGCTTAACTGAATAAAGTGGTCATTGTGTTCTCTCACACACACCCAGCTGTCCTACACTCAGCTGATTGAAGATTTACCCATCATGTTCAGATCACGTTTTCTTTATTACAGTAGATCTAAAAAAGCATATGTTTGTATTGTTCACAGACGTCTTTGTGTGACTGTTGTGGACCATTACTGGGAATTTTTACCTTTTTTCAGTGTTGCGCACGTAGGAAGTTAATATTTTTACACAAAAAGGATGCGAGACACAAAGGGAGGATTCATAAAGGTTACCCCAAAGTGTACACATTTGTGTAACCTTTCTGAGTGAAGCATTGTCGTAGGGCTGTTGGTGAATTCAGTAAAATTACCTCAAAGTGTACACATGGTGTACATCTCATGTTGACTTTTATGAATCCCTGTGAAAGTATTCCAGATGTGGGTGCAGTGGGGAATAAAAACATGTTTTTAGACTTTTTTTCCATTTCTGATTAACTTTGTGTGATGTAATAAGCCAGCAAAAATGCTCCTCGTAGCAATGTTGCTCAGTAAACACAGAGAAAGCCACACACACGTGCATGCACAGAAAGACACACAGACACACACATGTGCACGAGCACACATGTACATGCATCCTTTGTCTTAATTATCCCAGAGTGCGTAGAACATCTCTGATTTTGCCTTGCATTTTTGACATGTCCCTTGTATAATTTTTGATTTTTCTGTTAAATCACTGAGTATCAAAGTCAGTCAATAATGCCAGACATTACAGAGTTTCATATGTTTGTTTAGAAAATGCATGCTAATGCAAAACCTATTAGTTTATTAACTTTTAAGTGAATTAGAGTAGCATTTAAAAAAGTCCATGATTTTGGGTCTTTATTCCCAATTATATCTGGTTTTGTCCAGAATTCTTGAGGAATGAAGTTGAAAGATAAGGGGACACACACAGACACACACAGACACACACACTTCAGCTGTCCTTACAGCACAGCATTACCTTAACCACTCCCACAGGCATTATTATGTTTTACTTAAATTACCACAAGACAACACAGCTTTACAACAAGGCTGAGTTCTACACTTTTGTGACATCATTCCGGCTATAAAGCCCAATGAGTTGCAAATGAACAGCAGCATGCTGGGATGTTTAATAAGCGGAATGCAGCTCATTTACTGTTTGAATTGCTCTGCTGATTACTGCATGCAGTACGCAACAAATAAAATTGTTATTTCACAGGACTTGGTTCCTGTCTCTCCTTGATTGACAATGCCTCAGAAACTACTCTTACTAAAACAAGGACTGCTTGAGACCTACACACACTATTTTAGGGAGCTCTCCTTTCCCCAGGGCAATATAATGAAGTTGTTATAAATAACATTGGGAGATGGGGAGGGCTTGACTCCAAATGGCTGGGGGCGGGCTGCTAGCTCATCTGAAAAAAATGTTTTTTTCATCTGTGCCATTGAAAGGAACTGCACAGATATGGTTTTCTTGCTTGTGGTCATTATAGTAATTTCCTAAGTGATGACATATTGGTCATCACTAGCCATCAATCCATATGTTACCAGATGGGTAGCAAACTGGCTCACTGATGGAACCCATGTAGTCAAAATAGGGGAAGCCACCTCAAGCAGTCGACCCATAACAAGCGGCATACCCCAGGGTTTGGTCTTGGGGCCTCTGTTATTTGGGATATACTTTTTTGAGGTGCAGGCCAAAACCAGTGGGCTATGGCTGACCAGGTTTGCAGATGACTGCAAGTTGGATGCTGTTATCAGTTCCCCCAGTGATGTGGACATCCTCCAAGAGGGTCTCACTCAGACAAATGACTAGTGCCAGAAACATGGCCTTGGTTCCTGTCTCTCCTTGATTGACAATGCCTCAGAAACTACTCTTACTAAAACAAGGACTGCTTGAGACCTACACACACTATTTTAGGGTGCTCTCCTTTCCCCAGTGCAATATAATGAAGTTGTTATAAATAACGTTGTGAGATGGGGAGGGCTTGCTTGACTCCAAGTGGCTGGGGGCGGGCTGCTAGCTCATCTGAAAAAAATGTTTTTTCATCTGTGCCATTGAAAGGAACTGCACAGATATGGTTTTCTTGCTTGTGGTCATTATAGTAATTTCCTAAGTGATGACATATTGGTGCCTTACAGTAAAAGTAGTTCTGCCAGGTGCACTGATTTCCTTCTTCACTGCAAATATATTCACTGCCAGTGAATTGCTGAGCCTTCAAACTGCATGTAGGTATGTGTGCAGTGTCAGAATGTGTCTGAGTGTGTGCTTGTGTGTGTGTGTGCTTGCGTGTGTGTGTGTGTGCTTGCGTGTGTGTGTGTGTGCTTGCGTGTGTGTGTGTGTGTGCTTGCGTGTGTGTTTGTGTGATGGACATGCATTCCACCAGGATTAGTTCTCTGTTTTATGCATGTTGAGTGTCAAGATAGGCTAGTACTTTATTTATTTATTTTTATTTTACATTTGTTGACCGGGCTAGTGTAGCTGGATACATGTCCATTTTCAGTAGAGGCCCGGGGAGAAAAGCTCCAAAAGTAACATTAAAGGCAAATACAGATCAACAAATGCATAAAATACAAAGTTATAGCAGATCAAGTTCTAAAATTATACAAGCATATGCAAGTCATGACAGGACGTACTAAAGGTTACCATAAAAGTTTAGGAGAAGTGTGTGTGTGTGTGTGTGTGTGTGTGTGTGTGTGTGTGTGTGTATATATATATATATATATATATATATATATATATATATATATATATATATATATATATATATATATATATATATATATATATATATATATCATATATACACGTGGTGTAGTCAGTGGTGATAACATAGGAAGTAGGCTTCAAATAGGTGGTGTACAGGAGATGGTCTAATATGCTGAATATATTAAAGTTTATTTGTGAAAAATGCAATTTTACTGATCAAGGAGTAAATAAGGAGAGTAGGAGTAAGAAAAAGTTTGAAAAGGAAGATTAATCAGGGTGAATGCAGCTGCAGAGCCAGTGAGTCTTTAGGTATAGCATCAGTTTCTTTTTGAAGAGTGGAAGAGAGTTTAGTGTTGTTAGTTCAGAGGGTAGTAAATTCCATAGTTTTCCTACAGAGTTAGAGTACAGGGAGTCACCTGATGAGTTGTTGGACCTAGAAATGTTTATTAGTAGTTTGTTTGAGGAGCACAGGTTTTTGTAGGGTTCAATGATTGTGGAGAGTACTGGAGTGTTAGTGGGTTGATGCAGGGTGTTATGGACAATTGCAAGCTGGAGATATTGGAGATGGTTAGCAAATTCAAGCCAGTCAAGGTGTTTTAAGTTAAGACAGTGATGAGTTCGGAAGGGAGAACCTGTAGCAAATCTTGCAATATTATAGGATGTAGCCAACTTGTTGATGTTATTTTTAGAAAGATTGGTGTAAACAGGTGAGGCATACAGTAGAGTTGACATTAAGTGGGTCCTGGCTATGGTGGTTCTAGCTACTAGTGAAAGGAATAACTTGATTCTATAGAGGGATCCAAGTTTTTTGTTGACTGATTTTATTGTATTGTTAATATGACTATCAAAGTTAAGGTTGTTGTCTATTGTTATTCCTAATAGTTTGGTGGTAGTGTCGGGGGAGATAACAGTGCCGTCGTTGGATGCAAGTGTGAAATGAATAGGGTTTGAATTACGGGTTGGCGTGAAAAGTAACAGTTTATTTTTTTTTGGGTTAAGGAGGAGGCAACATTTAGAGAACCATTGTTCTATGGTGTTGAAAGCTTCTTGGGTAAGAGATTTAAGTTCAGTTTGAGTGGTGGCAGTGCAGATAATAGTGGAGTCATCTGCATATTGATTGCAGGTGGTGTTATGGAGTGCAGAGTAAAGGTCATTAATATAAATGGAGAATAGGAGTGGACCTGAGATAGAGCCCTGTGGAACACCAAGAGTAATAGGAAGGTTATTTGAGAGATTATTTTGCCATAGTACAGCCTGTTGGTGGTTTTCAAGGTAGGATTTAAACCAATTTATGGCTGGTGTGCTGAGTGAGAGGGATTTCAGTATATGTAGTAGGAGTTCGTGAGTAACCATATCAAAGGCTTTTGATAAGTCAACGAATATTGCAGAGGAAATAGCATTGTTATTACAGTTTTTGTTTATGCTGTCAGTGAAGGATAGTAGTGCAGTGGTGGTGCTATGGTAAGGACGGAATCCATGTTGACAGTTGGCGAGTATATTATTATGCAGAAGGTGATGTAGTAGTTGTTTATGGATACATTTTTCCATAATTTTTGCTAGGGAGGATAGCAGAGCTATAGGACGAAAATTAGAATATTCATTGGAGTGGCCTGTAGGTATGTGTGCAGTGTCAGAATGTGTCTGAGTGTGTGTGACCCTGAAAAGGATAAATCATCAGGTATCAGAAAAAGAATGTCTGAATGTGGTGTGTGTCTGTAATGGACATCCGTTACACCAGAATTAGTTCTCTGTCTTATGCTTGCTGAATGTTAGGATAGGCTAGCACTTGCCTGTGACCCTGAAAAGGATCATCAGGTATCATAAAAATAATGTATGAATGTCTTATTGCATACTGTTGCAAATTGTGAATAGTGATCCCTTGCATGTATCTGTGTGAGTCTGGTGTCACATGGCAGTGTATGTATGCAGGCATTGTAGTAGAACATGATTTGTACTGCTACCCTGCTCTGCACCCTCAATATACCCCCAGAGCACATTGTGTATTATTATTAGAGGAATCTGCATAATGCTGCCTTGCTGTGTTCTGTTAGTGTATAGGTAATGCCCCTTCCCATGTACCTCCTGCATTAACACAGGTGTGTACAACCTGTGGTGATATGTTGCACCCTTTAAATAACCTAAATGCCCTCAAGTGCTTCCTGCACTATGTAATGCATGAGAATACTGTCTGCAACACTATGCACTTTAAATAACACATGCCATTCACTGCACATTGCATCACACCGAGTGCATACTGACATATGTGAGGTTCTGTATTGGAATGAAACATTTGCCATTAATGCAGGTGAAATGCCCTTTATGCTACAGTATTTTTGCAAAATGGAGTACAGCTTTGAATCTTTTCTTTAATAAAACTATCATGTCTCTGAATCCTTCCTATGTATCAGCATGCTGTCAGTATACTTCACGTCCTACTGAGTACCAGGCAAGTGAACACCACAGTTAATGTGAACCAGGATAGTGAGCACTACAATTAATGAGCACAAGACTAGTGAACACCTGACGTATTTATGTATGCATTTATTTATTTGCATTTTTCTTTAATCCTGCCACCTGTTGGACATCAGCCTTCCAGCAAAGGATTGATCTATTTGTTCCCCTGTGGGGTGAGAGACAATTGTGGGAGGCGGGAGGCCCCATGAAGCAATCAGGTTTTCTCTAATTTGATCCTAACCACTCTTTCAGTGGGCTGAATGCACATTGATACACACAATGGTCTAATGTGCCTTTTGCTGTGAGTGTGCACATTTCTGCACATGCCCAGTTAAAGGTGCCTTATAAATGTGGCTTATCACATCCCCACATGCTGCATGCCATGCACCTCTGCCCCATGAGGGGTCAGCACAACAGTGGCCCATATCACTTTCCTCACCATGGCATGGGCAAGATGATATCAGACATTCATTGCCTCCCTCTCCTGCCTGGATCTTCTAGCTCCTGAGCTGTCAATCAAGCTTGGGTCAGCTGGGTCATAGTCAGATCTTCACTTCTCTGTGTTACACAGACAGGTTTAGTAAATAACAGTTACTGAGCACCACACCTACGAATGTTAAATTTCTGAAGCACTGAATATGCTGAGCAGAAGACATCCACACTGAGTATCAGCTGTCTGAATCACACCCAGGGAAGTAAAGTAAACCCAGAACATGAATACAGTTTTGTAGCCCAGATAAATAATGTTAATAGGTAAAAAAATTGGATACGTTCCTCTCAGATGAGAAAATGCACCACACATAAACCATTACAATCAAGCTCTGATATAGTGCTTACAGACATCTGGGGAAAATGTAGCTTAAAAATTAATGTAATATTCCATGCGCTTTAAATTGATGAAAGTCTGATTTTTTTTTTTGTTTTATTTAGGTAAATGGACTGTGCCACAATGATCCTTTTTCACTTATGATATTGTTGCAATGGACAAAGGAGAAGCAAATACATAATAGTTCACAAAGATAAAAACATAATAAAACTCTAAAATTAAAAATACTACATTAAAATGTAATGAATAATACCAAGTGATGCTTTGAAACTGACTAGAGGAAAATACAAACCTTTATTAAACATTTTAATAGTTGTGCAGAGATTTAATCAAATAGCAAAAGTAACCACAGTTCACATATACCAATTGAAAATCTCATGAGCACATTGCATTAATGATATTTTCACATAAATGCACGAATGATGGCTAAATAAAGTGTTAAAAACAATGACTAAGGTTAGTACTGAAACTAATAATGAAGTTAAAAAAACATGTATTTGGTAAAACAAGTCAAGTAAAATATAAAAATACAGAGATAACCAACATAATTTAGTGATACTTTTTATGCTGACTGAAATGTTGACCTCTGACAGCTGTGTCCTACTGTACTGCAATTGTCATTCTAATTTTTAGTTCTCTAATATGTTTTCAGAATCTCCTTCTGTATAATAGAATAACCTTTATCAAGAACAAATGATGTAAATTTCTTAAAACTGCAGCGTGTAGTGAGAGTTCATCTTTGTGTTTTAACATTAACACATTAGTGAGGTTTGTGTTAAGATTTATCACTTTTAGAAATTCATTTTGTCTTTTTATTTGCTTAATTTTCAGTTATTTTATACTGAATATGTATGACCCCATCATGTCGTAATCAAACACAACACAGAGAAATTTCTACACGGACTGACTTTCTCTTTAACTTTAATCTGTAACCTTATTTTAAATACACTTGCTGCCAACAGTTTTAACCACAGTTATTACTGTCCCCCTTTATTTACTTATTTAATTACAGGCTGATTACCAGATGGTTGAGCTGGTGCAGAAACCCTTTTCTGTCACAGCCCAGGTACAAATTCATTGTTTGTAACATCCATTGATAGGTTGCTGCAGAGGACTGGCCCTAATGTAGAGAATATTTATTTATTTATTTTACATTTGTTTACCGGGATAGTCCGACTGGATACATGTCCATTTTCAGCGGAGGCCAGGGGAGAAAAGCTCCACATAGACAAACTTACATAGATTATACAGAAGTTACATAGATTATACAGAAGTTAGCAAACGGTTATAAAAACAAAGTGATTATATACAATGGGTTAGTAATGTTCCCTAGTTGGGACTCACAATTCTCATGGATAGACAATTAAAAGTAAGAGACATCAGATTGGAAGCAGTGCTTGGTGATGTAGTTACAAGTTATGATAACTGCAGAATATGCTTTTAGTTTATAACTAAATCAGGGTTGGTACATGGGCATAGCCAATTCTCTTTGAGATATGGTTTGAGGTTTTTTTTAAGAGACTTTTGGAGGATTGTAGGGTTATATAGTTTGGCAATGAATTCCAGGTTTTGCCAATGAAGTTGGCAAACAGGGATTCACCAGCAGAGTTATTAGATTTGTGGGTTTGGACCAGTAGTTTACTGGCTGACTGTAGGGATCTTAGGTTGCTATATGGCTTAATAATATTTTTAAGTGAGGGGGTATCCTCAGGGTGGTACAGAATTTTGTGCGCTATTAAGAGTGGATTGAATTGAGTTAAGCTGGTCAGTTCCAGCCACTCTAGTTGTTTAAGGTTCTGGCAGTGGTGGGTTCTATAGGTGGAGCCAGTGGTGAATCTGGCAATATGATTGTAGCTATGGAACAGCTTAGCTAGTTTGGATTTGTTGAGGTTTGAGAGTACAGGCGAGGCATATAAAAGAGTAGAGAGTAGGTGTGATCGGGCGATTGCAGTCCTAGTCAGTGGGGTTAAAATGTTTTGTTTCTATACAGTGATCCAAGCTTCTTATTGATGGTCTGTATGGTTTTGTTTACCTGTAGGTCAAATTTGAGATTATTGTCTATGATAACCCCTAGCAGTTTGATGTGATTATCTGGGGAAATAGTGGTACCTTTGTTAGATATGACAGAGAATGAAAGTGTGGTGGATCTACTAGTGGGAGAGAAGAGTAGAAAGTTTAGTTTTATTGGGGTTCAGAAGTAGACGTTGATTGGTGAGCCAGTTCTCGATAGTGTTAAATGTATTTTGGGTTAAGATTTGCAAGTCGGATAGGGAGGTGACTCCCTTGCATGTATCTGTGTGAGTCTGGTGTCACATGGTAGTGTATGTATGTATGCAGGCATTGTAGTAGAACATGATTTGTGGAATCATCTGCATATTGAATGCAGGTGGAGTTAGGGATAGCAGTGTGGAGGTTGTTGATAAAAATAGAGAAGAGTAGTGGACCTAGTATGGACCCTTGAGAGACACCAAGTGTGAGAGGTAACTTGCTGGAGAGTTTGCCCTGCCATAGTACCACCTGCTGTCTACCAGTCAGGTAGGACTGGAACCACTGGATAGCAGGCTTGAGGGAAATAGATTTTAGTGAAAGAATGAGAAGTTCATGGTTGACCATGTCAAAGGCTTTTGATAGGTCAAGAAAGAGGGCAGAGGTTAGCCTATTGTCATTCATGTTTTGGTTTATGGCAGCAGTAAAGGAAAGGAGGGCTGAGGTGGTGCTGTGGCATGGCCTGAAACCAAGCTGGGAGTTTAATAGTAAGTTATTCTGTGAAAGGTATTGCATTAGTTGCTTGTGTACACATTTCTCCATTATTTTGGCTAGTGGGGAAAGAATGGCAATGGGTCTATAGTTGGATATGTCTGAGGAGCTACCACCTTTATGAAGTGGGATGACGTGAGATATTTTCCAGAGGGAAGGGACAGCATTTTCGGATAAGGTTCTGTTGATGAGGATAGATATGGGATATGCAATGGCATCTGCAGCTATTTGTAGGTACTCTGCAGGGAGGAAGTCAGCAGTGAGGGTGGTAGGTTTTAGATTTTTTAGAAGTGTTTTGACAAAACTAGTGGATATTGGTTGGAAGCTAAATTCTGGGTGATTATTAGGTAGATTAGGCATGTGGTTTAAGTTAGAGAGGGTTAGTTGCTTTGCTAGGGATTGGATTGTTTCAGTGAAAAAGTGAAAAAGTTATTAAAGGCACTAGCTATGGTCTCTGGGGAACTATTGGTGTAGTTAGCCAGGGTTGGGGTGGTGGTGTGACCTGGACAAAGTAGTTGATTTAAGCCTGCTAAGAAATTTTGAGGGTTGTTGTGGTGTTTTTGTAGGAGATTTTGGTAGAAGCTTTTTTTATCAAGTAAAATAGATTTTTTGTATCATTCCTGAGTTGACGATATTTTAGATGGTCAAGTGGGGGCTTTGGTTGTTCTCCAGCTGGCCCAGGCTCTGTTTCTAGTTTTGATTTTTGCTTTGGTATTTTTTGTAAGCCATGGTGCTGTATTTGATCTAGTTTTTATTGTACGTGCTGGAGCATGGGAATCAAGAATACTTAGGAATTTAGTGTTAAAGTGATCTATGGCCTCCTCTAATGTTAGATTTTTTTTAGTTTTGACCAGTCAACTGCTTTTAATTCATTTTGGAATATAGCAGCAGCAAAGTTTTTCCTGTTTCTAAATGTTTTATATTTGGGCTGGTGAGGTTTCCTGCCTTATGTTTTATGATATAGGTTAGACAATGGTCGCTGAGGTCATCAGGGAGAGTACCAGCTGTGTACAGTTGGGGTTGGTTATTAACTAGGATCCAGTCTAGGATACTTTCCTTGTTGGCTGATTT
Source organism: Protopterus annectens (assembly GCF_019279795.1). Lineage (NCBI taxonomy): Eukaryota > Metazoa > Chordata > Ceratodontiformes > Protopteridae > Protopterus > Protopterus annectens. The sequence goes on from NC_056750.1 coordinate 202,535,366, forward strand.
GTTTATCCTAGTGAGAGAGGTTATGGTCTGTTTAAAACCAGATAAGTTTATATGAGAGGAGGGGGGTCGGAGGAGCAGGGGTGCCAGTTGGTATTAAAATCACCAAGAACTATGGTTTCTTGGGGATAGGTAGTGGATAACCAGTAAAGGAGATCTAGAGTATTTAGGTTGTTGCCTGCTATAATAGAGT
>NC_056750.1:202540555-202563055 GCF_019279795.1 Protopterus annectens
CAGGCAGGCCGGCAACTACTTGTGTCCTTGAATCATATGCATCAGCTGACACAAACCCAGGTGCTCACCACTGCTCCACAACTTACATCAGACCTAGACCCATAGAAGAATGAGGAAACTTCTGAAAGAAAATAAATTAAACACGTTACTGCACATGCATGTCATATACAAAACTGCAACTGTGTAGTATAGTCAAAGAGATGCACCTTGCCACCTTCAGACTATGCCAGCTCCCACTAGACAGGCTTCTCTTTGAAACTCTTTCTTTCTCTTTGGTTGGTGTAAAAGAAATTGGGAACAAATCACTTTACCATGAACCTGTTTAAAGAGAGCAAGGAAACCAACAGACAAAAACAAATTGGTTATAATGTCTAGTCCTTGTTGGCATACACTCCTTAACCTCTGCCTCCAAGTGGAAAAACTGGTTAGTGTGGCATCAGTGCACATCACAATAGCCATATCTGCATTGCTCACCACAGCAGGTGATGCCAGTGACATCACTCACCCCCCCAGACAACCTGGGTGCCAGGCATCCACTTTATATAATGGACCAAATTAATGGCTCAGCCAGTGTTTCTGATAGCTCCTGTGCAGTAGATATAGACATTTCTTTGGAGAGCACTGTGGCCCCAGATGGTAACCATTTGAAATGTCAGGACCCACTAGAGTGAGTTCCAAATCATGGAGAATGAAGGGTCGAAAAAGCAGATTTACATATACTTAGTGTGAGATGGCCATTTCCAAGAATATTTCCTTTTCTTTGCGGTATGGTGATCTCGAAGTTTGTATATATACATGCAGGGGATTTGGAGGGGGCAGAAGTTTAAAGAAGAAGAGCACTGTTCTATATTCCCCTCTTCTCCTAGATTTTTGGACTTTTTCTTTGGTTTGTTGGCACTCAGCACTTTGAGTATCAACATTTCAGTAGGGAGCTTCCACAAATTTGGAGGCGTCGGTTCTTATTCTAGCCACTTCATTCTCATCAGTGAGTTTTCTTGGGGGTATTTGTCAGAGGTCAGAATTAGATGAAGTCAAAAGGAAAACAGCATCTACAAATAACAGTGATGTCAGCTCTGTGTCTCCAAAGGTAACCTCCTCATAAGGTCTGCTGCATTTTGATACCCTGTCCCTGGAAATCACAGCCAGGATAAGGTAGATGCTTGCTGCAGTCTTGCACCATCCGTGAATGAATTCACCATAATGCCAAGGAAATTAATATAACTTTCAGTGTATTCATATGGGAGCCAAGCAGCATGCAGAAGCAGGGCGCCTTATATCATATGCTAGAATACATGGTCACATGGTTATCTCAAAACACACAATGACAAAGTGTATTAATAAATTCCTGCAGCAGTTTGTCATGGCCTAAAAGAAATTCATATTGTTCCTTCAAAATATGAGGTTTGGCTACCAAAGAAGTTTCTGCTCTCTCCTCCAGGGAGGCTGAGGAGTATGAGCTTCCTATACATGGGATACATCACATTGCCTCCTTTCTTAAAGATGGGGACCACAACCATAATTGGCATTACATAGGTACTATTTGTGCTTTTTGTGCAAAATTGACAAGGCATATAGCCATGCTACCCCCAGCCACACCCAATGACACTGATATCTGTAGCAATATATACCCTCAACCATACCCAGTGACACTGATATCTGCAGTGATATATACCCTGAACCATACTCAGTGTCACTAATATTGGCAGCGATATATACCATACTCAGTGACACTATCTTTAGCAATATATACCCCCAACCATACGGCACTGATATCTGCAGCGATATATATCCCCAACCATACCCAGTGACACTGATATCTGCTGTGATATATCACCAGCACCTGCAGCCTTATTGTTACAGAGGCTTCTGACCACCATAGAAACTTTAGTTACAGTGATGGACCTTAAAGAATTAGAGATTTGGGGGTAATAACTGATAGAAAGGCATTGCCACCAGGTTATGGTATTCCTCATAATGGTCCTTCCACTTTCTGCCAGTCTCCTAGTTCTGACCATTACTTTCTTGTTCTTGCATGGCACAGCCTGAACAAAGTCTCACTTTGCCTTCTGAAGGCATTGGATGGTTTGCTAGAACATCCATTTAACGTATTTGTTTTGCATTTGTTAACTAGATAGGTGAACTAATCCATTAGGTCTCTTTCCATCTATAATCAAGACAAAATATACAGTATGAAAACAAAAGTTCATCAACACAAAGGTTACACAGTAAATGGAGTTAACAATAAAATAGCATACAATCTAGAAGATTATCAAAGCAGTAAGTAAGAAAAAGTGAAGTAACAGTGATATTATCCAGCAAACATTGAACTAGAGTGTTCCTTGTGACAGAACTATGACAGACAGCAATGTGAAACAGAGCCATTATATACAACTATGCCCTCTTTTTATGTATTTATTTTTTTCTAAAGGATGCCTGACTCTTTACCTCTCTTGACTCTTGTAAAGTACTTAAAAAGTTTACTGCACCAGGAAGGACCCTCATGGTAACTAATGCTGGAAGAGGCCATGTCTACTCTCCTGGTCTTTACAAGTAGTCCCATGCATAAAGCCACACCTGGACATCATGTGATGTGCATTATTGGATAGCAATGGCACACTAACAAATGATCAGTGGTGCAGAATTATGGAGATATGGGTTTTATAGGCCCTGTGCAGAGGCACAAATCATCAGCTATGGGGAGGGGCAGGTAAAAGACTGCTAGTGCTGCATGGATATAATAATGCAATGCTTTATGGCAACACTTACAGACAAGTGCACAAAATTACTTCACTATCATAATTGCCATGTTATGATGCCTGTTTTAGTGCAATAAAAAGCAGGATCACCATATTGAGGAAGACCACCATTAAGGTGAGCAAGTAAAGAATAGGTAATTCAATGGAGAAGACATTAAACCTTGATTCAGGTATAGTGAAAGAAGGAAAATTGCTTTAGTATGGTACCTCTACACTGTATTGGGCACCGATGGTATGTGGCAACAACAGGGACTGAGAGGAAATAGTAAATGGGTAAGGCACCATAGCACATGGGCATGGTAGATGCACTTTCAACTGGGGGGCTCACCATGACAGAGACTATGGCACAAGGGCATGACAGGGGGTTCTCCAACCCTACAAAGAAAGACAACAAAAGGGCATAATATGCAAATGTCCCACGGGGGGGGGGGACGACGACAATATGACCTATGACCTATACACACAGAGTGAATGATGACGTGCTGCAGAAGAAATGGTGGCTGTACCTGAATCAAGGCATTACCATTAAAGGAAATGGAGCTGAAAGACACAGGATGTGCACAGCACAACTATATATCATTGTCATCATGCATGAATGGCTACAACACTACAGCACAGGTATGTGGCCACCAAAAGGAGTGGAGGCAGTGTAGATGCATATAGGTCAGCCAAGGACAGTCATATGTACATGCATACACTAACAAGCATGTGTCACTCACAGGTGTGCATGTCCTGTCAGGAAGCCAAGAGAGTGGCAATGGATGGAAACATTCACCAACAAGGAGACAGAGGTGTACTACTAATTTTTTGCACACATTGCATGTGTATCCTGGACAAAGTAAAGCTGATAGGGGCTTTACTGGACCAGATGTGGCAGGGAGTAATACAGGACATGAATGCTTTGGGTGACCATAATGGAACACTTGTTTAGGTTTGTTGCAGAGTCATGGTTATGATACTGCATGCTAAGAATGAGGATCAAGCCATTGCCAGGGACATGTCCACCACACAAGACAGACCACCAATACAGAAGGAGCTCACAGAGGTGGAAGAGTTCCTTGTAACCTTGAAAGAATTCAAAACCATTTTAATGAATAAATCCACAAAAATGAGTATCGAGGAGGCAGACCACTTCTTAAAACCACCAAGCACGTTTTTTATTTAATAAACAATAAAATATAAGTGCTTTCGTCTCAATATTCCAAGATTACAGAGACTTCATCAGATACAAATTTTAAAACAGCCCAGTTTGTTTTAAACCCTGTAAGGATGACATCATATCCTGAAACAGACTTAAAAAGTTTAAAGCAACAGTATGTCCTAAAACAAAATCGGATAGCAGCAGTATTCAAGTTCAAAATTATATTATATATCATGGATATTTTTTAAAAATTTAAGCAATATAATAAAACCAATCCATTTAATATAATATAATTAAATATAGCATACTATTACCCCAGTAAATATGCTAGTAAAAGATAAACAAATGAAATTGTAAAACAGTAAAAATAATGAAAAGTAAATGAACAGCTTCCACTAGGAATTGAACCCAGAACCTTCTACGTATGAAACAGGTGTAATAACCACTACACTATTACCTTCACATACCCTATTACTGAGACTGAATTCCATGTACTGGCCAGGACTGAATGACAACCTGTCTATTAGTAACCTTTTAAAATTAAAAGCCCTTATAAGACATTGAACTTGTTAGTAATAGGGTATGTGAAGGTAATAGTGTAGTGGTTATTACACCTGCTTCATATGTAGAAGGTTCTGGGTTCAATTCCTAATGGAAGATGTTCATTTACTTTTCATTATTTTTACTGTTTTACAATTTCATTTGTTTATCTTTTACTAGCATATTTACTGGGGTAATAGTATGCTATATTTAATTATATTATATTAAATGGATTTGTTTTATTATATTGTTTACATTTTTTTAAATATCCATGATATATAATACACTTTTGAACATGAATACTGCTGCTCTCTGATTTTGTTTTAGGACATACTGTTGCTTTAAACTTTTTAAGTCTGTTACAGGATATGATGTCATCCTTACAGGGTTCAAAACAAACTGGGCTGTTTTAAAATTTGTATCTGATGAAGTCTCTGTAATCTTGGAATATTGAGATGAAAGCGCTTATATTTTATTGTTTATTAAAAAAAACGTGCTTGGTGGTTTTAAGAAGTGGTCTGCCTCCTCTACACTCATTTTTGTGAATTTATTCCTTGTAACCTTGCCTGAAGAGAGCAAACAGTCATATCTGGCAGAGGCTTGGTATGTGAGTTGGTGACAACTACCAAAGTGACTGTAGGGGACATGCCAAATTAGTAATGCCATGGTTTATACTAACCTGCATGAGTGAATGGCTTATTCAAAGCAACACCTATGTATATCTGCTCTCTAGGTATGTCTGGGTTGCAGCTGTGACACTCTGGCCACAAAGTATGTCTGTGCCTGTATGCTGTCCACAGAACTAATGTGTGCTAGTATACATGCCATACGTTAAGAGGTGTGATGTATATGTTCCATCACTGCCACAGATATGTTACCATTATACTTTCATATATTCCACTGGGGAAGATCAAGCACAACAGGGCAGCAAATGCCCATTCTCTAGTCACCTGTGGCTGATGATAGTGGGTGTGTGCACATGGCACAATCAAATAATTTTAACTGCCAGCAATGCTAACATTGGAGAGCATCCACACGCTGACTACATATGAGATGATGAAGAGGGGTAAGGCTAAACTTCTGACATAGGTTGTATGGATTTAAACACAGACAATCTGTGTAAAATCCACCCAGACTATAGAGGAGTTACCACTACAGATGGTACCTATCAGCTATACTGTCTTCCTCAGGTTATAGGTTTATAGGTAAATAGTATGATAACTGCCTTGAAAGGTCATCTTAAGCCTAGACAATAGTCTAAGGTTAGAGTCAAACCCTGTACCTTGTGTTAAGGAGGGGAAGACCTTAGCCATTATGCCAAACCCTCCCAAAGGTGAGAAGCAAACCCTGTACCTTTTGTCTGTGAAGTAAATACCTTAACCATTATGCCAACCTCAAACCCTGAATGCATCCACTGTCAAGGATAAGTATGTCGGTGGTATCACTGCCATTTCTCCTTTTTTCCCCTGACCGGGTACCACACTTTGCATCAGTTAGAGAATGTGCAGGTTAGTAATCCAGGCACAGGTAGCCACTGCACACAACCTTGTAGAGATGGTGAGCATGTGACATGTTAAGCATGATTATGCGCAAACATGGGCTGTGGAGCAAATCGCAGAATATGTAACATGACATTGCATATAGGAACTAGAAGGATACATGTATGTCCAGGTCCTGGAAAGCTAATGTGACATCTGTTGGTGCACACAGGATGCACCCATCCTCCCTTGTGTCTCTGCAGGCCATACTGGTTATGGCTGTGCAAGAGTTCAGATGTGAGGTGGGCAGTCAAAGGCAGGACTTGCACAGATGATGCGCACTGTTTCAGTGACTTTGTCACTGTAACCTCTGACCACAGCAGCCACCACACATAGGTGTGACTAATTTCGTAGTCATGGCTGACGATGCTTATCAGACACCACCCTGAGGCACTTCACCAGGCCATGTGCTCCAATTCCCACATTTTACACCATACCTGTACTCTGCTGGCTGAGAGAGTGCCATGCCTAGCCAAGGCTGCCATAAGAATCATGGACACCAAACATCTATTGGCTGCCAGTATTGGGCACCACATCTTAGTTTAGTACTTGCTCATGAAGTTCATCACCATTCTTAAGGTAAAATACATCCAATCTAGATATGGCAGAGCAACATGGTATATCTGGTCAACACTCGCAGCTTGACAGATCCACCATACCAATGGAGAATGTTATCCTTGCCACTCCCCCCAATATGGTATCCACCTGAGTGGATACCCTCACCCCCTGCATGGTACCATATGATAGAATTGCTGTTAGTGGTGTCCTACCCCACCTATGAAAATGATGAAGACTGTGCCCTTTCCATCATGTGGCCTCTGTGGTTAAGTTAATATCTGATGTACAGCATAAGCAACATAATGCTCTATACTGTATTACCCGAGTGTGGTAATGCATAAATCAGTTTTTATTCTGTGTTGCCTGCATCATGGCTCATAGTGGTGGACCAGATACTACCTCTTTGACAGGGACATGATGTGTTCCATACACCCCTGCCTTGGATGTTGTCACTTCTCTGACAGCTCTGTGCCTGACTCCTCATTCACTGCAGCAACAGGTCTTTTATCAGTACTTTAGTGTTCCCAAGTTGTAATCTGTTTCCATTTAGCCATATTGTGTAACATGGCCCACACCACAAGTAACTGATTGCAGGCCTCAAGATGCACACTGAAATGCAATGCCACATGTATCCAAGCAACAGTAGTGAACCTTTATAAGTCCAAACATATGTTCGACAATGTCTCTTTTCTGTGAAGGCATGGTGTTGTAAGCTATCTCAACCATGGTCTGGGGGGTTTGTATGTTGGTCATCATTCACAGCCATAAGGCATATCATGCATCATCTGCAACACACCAGTAGCCACCATTATAAGTGGGTGCTGCCTACTTAAATAGGGACCATATATCCTGGACTATGTAGCTGGAAAGGTGTGCACATACCGGCTAGATGACACATTAGGGTGCTGCCCTACACTGAACACTGATAGGAGACTGCATGTGTGTCAGATGTGAGAATCATCAGAACTGCCTGTGGTACAGAGACACATGGTATATATATAATACCCTCTGCATTGCACACCACTTGGCAGTTGATGGAGATCTGCCATTTGATGTACTGGATGCCATGTGGAGTAGATATAGCCCTGTTGGTAGTGTGGGTATAATCAATGGGCCCTATAACCTCAGGGAAATAGGTGATGTTATAGGTTCATAGGGTCATAGGATGATACTAGGCTGTTGGTCCGGAGGCCCTTATAAGCCTATCCAAGAATTTTCCCATATTCCCTCAAAGTCACCATCTGATTCCCCTGTCCAGCAGGGGCACAGGTGGGATCCTAGAGGTGTATTTTCTGTTTCCCGTTCAGTCGTCCAGGTTCCTCTTAGAGGGCTTGACATGGAGAGGGAGTCTATTCCACAGACGGGAGAGTCTTTGGGACACAAATCTATCCCACTAACAAGTTCTATTAATGTCACCAACTAGGTTAAGGCCTTGCATGTGGGATGTGCGAGTGGAGTTTGTCTTGTGGATGTGTAGCAACTCCATCAAGGCCGAGTCTGAAATGGCCTTGTATGCCAGACACAGGTCACCTCTGAGCAGTCTGTATGAGACTGAGTAGAGGGACAGGGCTTTTAGCCTATCTGTATATGATAGGTGTTTGAGACCCTGGATTTTCCTGGTCAGGAACCTCTGTGGTCTCTCCAACTGCTGCATGTGGTTGGCGAGGTATATGCCGAAGGGGGCATTGTATTCAATAATGGGTCTGATAAGGGAGGAGTACAGGGATGTTATAACCTCCTTGTTCCAGGATGAAATCCCCTTATTTGTGAGGTGGGCCATGTGGAAGCCTTTTTGTACAATGGAGGCAACGTGGTGGTCAAAAGCCAGGTTGCTATCAACCTGGGTGACCAAGTCTCTCACAACTGATTGCATGCTTAGTACATTGTTGTTGTTGTCATAATTAGTGGGGATGACATTTTCCCCAAAGGAGATAATGATGCATTTCTTGACATTCAGTTTGAGGTCATGCTTCTGGCACCAGTCATTAGTTTAGGTAAGGCCCTCTTGGTGGATGTTCACATCACTAGGGGAATTTAAGACAGCACCCAGCTTGCAGTCATCTGCAAACTTGGTCAGCCACAGACCACTGGTTTTGGCTTGCACCTCAGAAAAACAGTAGAGGCCCCAAGACTGATGCTTGGGGTACACTGCTCATTACGGGTTTACTATTAGAGGCAGCTTCCCCTAATTTGACTGAGTGGGTTCTATCAGTGAGCCAGTTGGCTACCTGTCTGGTAACATACAAGTTGATGCCTAGCTGGGAGAGTTTATCTATTATGCCAAGTGGAGAATAGTGTCAAAGGCTTTGGCTAGGTCAAGGTAGGTGGTGTGCACTATCTTTCCCTCATCCATTGCTTTGGTGACCTGTTTCGAAGAAGTCGACCAAGTTTAACAAGCATGATCTCCCTTTGACAAAACCAAACTGTGTGTGGTCAAGTGTTTGGAGGTTGCCAATGTCCTTGTTTATAAGGTCCGTGATAATGCATTCCATGGCCTTGCAGATCCAGCTAGTTAGGCTGATGGGCATATAATTGCCTGGGTCAGTGGACGCTCAACCTTTGTGTAAAGGGATGACAGTGGCTGTCCTACATTCAGCTGGGATTAAGCCGGTGCTCAGGCTTTGGTCGAATAGGGTGTCTAATGGAGCTGAGAGCTCATGCCTGACTTCATGTAGGATATAGCCAGGAATGTTATCAGGTCCCATGGTAACTGTATTTTTTGCTTTTGAGAGGGCATTAAGGACCTGCTCTTTGGTGATGAGGGGAGGGGGACAGGTGCTGAGAATATCCTGGTTTGCTGTTTGGGGGGGGGACAGGGGGGGTGAAGTTTTCACAGAACCTATCTGCCAGCAGGTTGGCTATATCTATGGCGTTTGTGTATGTGGTGCTATTGACCACCACTTCAGAGCAGATTTGGATGCTGTCTTTGAGATGGCGGACATATCTGAAGAAGGCCTTGTGATTGTCCTTGGTGGATGTGGTCAATGTGAACTCGAAGTTAGCATAGAGGATTTCACCAGTGACCTCATTTGCTTGTTCAGACAAAGGAGGGATTGCTTCCAATGTGGCACCTGCTCCTTCTTGGCCCTGGACAGCAATTTTTTCCTACTGTTATAGAGTCTGTTTATTGCTGCTTTCCGCCAAACAGGTTTACTCTTCCTTGAGGAAGATGATTTGGTCCTGTCCGGTATTGCTGAGTCCATACAGCTATTTAAGTGCTCCATATAGCTTTTTGGTGTAGGCTTAGACATTAGTGTTAGTTCCAACTGAAGGGATGGTGGCTGTGAAGATGCTTATACCTGCTCTGAGGAGATTGTAGTCAGCTTTGGAAAAGTTTTTTTTTGTTTGACCCTGACAAGGGGGGGGGGGGGTCAGGGGAGATGGTGACTTCAAAGGTGATCGCTTTATGGTTGGATCTTACCAAGGAGGATGACACTGTAGGAGTGCTACAGTGGCTGCTCATGTTGGTTAGGACCAGGTCCAGGATATTTTCACCTCTTGTAGGGGTGACAACCCACTGATACAATACATTGGCATTGATGAAGTCAAGAAATGTTTGGGCATTCATGTTTGTGCTAGAATAGTTCTTCCACTCTATGGTTCAGTAGCTAAAGTCACCCAAGATCAGGGTAGAGGGTTGAATCTTGATGGATTCAAGCAAGTCCAGATAGGTGGAGTGGGCATCCTGAGTCATGGTTGGGGGTCTGTAGCTAGCTATGATTTGAACAGGTGTTTTGTCAACATTTATCTGCACTAGGAGTGTCTCCTGTGCGTCAGACCATTTGACCACCCTGGAGATATGTTAGTCTTTGATAAATATTGAAACTCCACCTCCTTTGGCTTTGTAGCTCTCCATTTGAGGTCTGAAAGTATGGTAGGATGAGTAACCTGGTACGTTTGGGGTGCTCTCCATAGCTTTGAACCAGGTTTCAATGACTGCACAAATGTTAACATCCTCCAGGGCAAGGAATGCTTGCAATGAGTGCAGTTCCATGCTAAGACCCCTAGTGTTTAACAGCATGACCTTTAAATTTTTGTTTATAAGAATTTTTCATGTTGGTAATTTTGTGCTCATGATTTTGCCTAAAAAAGGCACTATGGAGGTGGCAAGAGCCTTTGCCAGCAGTCTAAAGCCCAGGGGAGACAGATGAAGGCCATCTCTGCCAAAGCATCGTGATCGGTCAATCATATACTCCCAGGCTGTCAGGTGCTGGATCCTCTTGGAATGACACCAGAAACTAAGCCAATTGTTAAAGTCAATAATTTTCTGTTTGTATTGAGGTATCATTCTGAGTGATAGTAGGATGCTGCTTAAGGCTAGGCACGTATCTGCCTGGGACACATATTCAGTGAGCTCAATCATGTCTCTCTTCATATAGTCCAGAGAGTTATGTCTCAAGTCATTCACACCAACATGGACTATGACAGAGTCATAACAGTAACTGTTGTTAAGAGACTTGAGTGCATGCATGATATGGCAGATTCTATCACCTGACAACCAACTTACTGTGACTTTCTCCTTGTCTAGCCTGTTGAGGGGCCCATCTGTGTGTCTCATGACAGAGTCTCCTTTGACTAGTATGTTGGGTTTGTAGTTAGGCCGTAGAGGCTGTGAGAGACATACGTGTACTATGTGTGATGTTTGGTGCTGTGGGTTGTAATGTGCGTGTGTTTTTACTTTGGAGGTCTCATTTTTTAGGTATGTTTTTTTTAAGAACCCCCACATATGTAGGAATGGGTTGTACAGATGTGGAGTGTGTTAGAGGTGTGGTGTTCATTGTGTTTGTGCAGACAGCCTTCTCAGTGCCAGATGTACTCGCTTGTGACTGAGACAGCAAGGATTCTAGGTTCTTAATGTGATTGCATCTCTCACGTATTGTGTCCCTAGGTGGTAGTAGTAGAGGGTTGTCTGTGTACATAAGGCAGTTGCTATACTGTCTCAGACTAGCAGGAGAAACCATAGGAAATTGTCCGTCCATGGTTTTCAGAATCTGTGGAAGAGAGGTCAGGGATAGTAGAGTCGGTACTATCTGAGGAGAGTACCTATAGGTGTGAGTAGGGCTGGATAAAATCAATACAGTAGCTCCAGGTGAGGGCCTCACTCGCACAGGAGTGTTGGTAAGGGAAAAAATGCAACTGAGATACCTCACAAAGGGTTAAAACAGCACATAGGTGGTGCGCAATGGGCAAACAAGCACAAACCCATGCAAATGATGGGTTTAAATAACACAAAAATGAAAGTAAAATAGAAACATTGGAATTGGCCAATTAGCCCTTTCCATGAGCTCTTGGCTCAACACCCAATGCCAGACTAGTTCCAGCCAGTTCACTTACTCTCACTAAGTGCAGACAGGCCCTGGCCAACATAAAATGGCATTGCAGGAAACACAGGAATCACACAAACAGATTTAAATATAGGAAAACCTGTAACCAGACTATGCTAAAGGTATTTAAACTCTGTTTAGGTCAATTTAACACAGGAGAACAGATGCACACTTAAATATAACAGCAGAAAACAAGAGCAAACTGATTTAAACAAATTAACCAATAAAAAGCTTAAAACTGAGTCCTGTTCCAGCAGTCTTCAATCAGACAAGTTCTAACTGCACACTCCTGCCACTATGGTGCAGGAGAACCCTCTCCAAAAAAGATGGCCTGGATATGTGCTCAAGATATACAAACAAAGCTAGATTCAGCAGGTTTGAATCTAGTCTATGCAACAGCAAACAAGGCACACCAGTTTCAGAAAGAAACAGTTCAGATAAGCAGGCATAATAAGCCTTTAACCAGCAATTCCAAGCTCAGAAGGGCAGAATCTACCCTCTCCTGCAACAAGAGTGCAGACCACAAACCTTCTTAATGTAAAACAACTGGCCTGAAGCCCAAGTGCTTAAACCAAAAGGCTTAGAATAACAGTTACAATTTAATCAGGCTACTAACAAGCAATAATAAATGCAGCAGAATAAGTGCAATTTAGTAATTTTAAGAACGGGCAGCAAAAGCAAAATAAAGTAATAAAGCAGGAAGAAACACAAATACGTTAATTTTTTTTAGGTTGAGTGGGAAGGGATGAAACATGATAATTTAAGGTTGATAAACTAAGTGGGGTGGGCCTTCCTAAATGATCTCTCTCTACTCAGTAGAATAAACTAATGAGATGTGACTGGGAGGAGTGTCCAAAATGAGATTTATAATAGCGGCGGGCAACTCAAAAGCCACCAGATTTAAGAACAGAACAAGGACTGGGTGGGAGGGGGAACTCTTAAAACTCCAACAGAACAGAAAACCTAAAACAAAACAAATGTAATACTAGAATAATATACAAAATAGAACTGATCAAACCTTAAATAAAGAACTTCAAATCAAAATTAAGTGCAGAGATGAGTGATACTCCGAGCAATGCAGACCACACAAACATGTGTCTCCATAATGTTGGTTCTGTCTCCTTTATTGTCCTTGCAAAACGTATATGGTACTTCATCTATATAGCCTCTCTTTGTCCACATGGCAGGTATAGACAATTTTCTGGAGGTAATGGTATGTTAGCTGCTGGTGGACTCATCTGCAAAGTGAAGGGCAAGGATGTGCAACATGGAGCGCACTGGTTCTGATAACCACTAATGCTTGCTAATTGGCTAAGGGTACTTGTATTCATAGCATAGTAGCTCGAATTAAGTTCCTGTGCACTGAGAAATTATGATGCTCCTGCTGCTCAGGATAGGTGAGTGCTGTGGCTCATAGCAGTGGATTTCTACATCTCTGAATCACTCCACCATGTTTGATTTTTGCCATTTGCATCCAGGGTGAGTCTCATTTGCATGAATACTCTAATTTGCATGCCACTTGCACTCATTTGCATACAATGAGTACTGCTAGTGCCCCTATTAGGTGATCACACTACATATGTCTCTAAATCACTATATCCCACCATGCATTGCTCATCATGCTGTTTAACTTCACACTATGCATAAAGTATTTCTAAATACTCCCAGTGTGTGTGTATGCCAGCTGCATTTATTATGTTGGGGAGACAAACAATAGCTAACCAAGTTTCGGAGCAAATGACTTTAGGTCTGTAATACCATAATAGTGACATCTTGATGACTTTATGCATTATCCTGATACTAAAAAAGGCTGGTTTTAATTTCAGTCCATTGTCTAGCATTCAGAAAGGAAAAGGATAATGCAGATAAGCATGCCGACTCCAAGCTACATATGCAATGTTAAACGCAGTGGCAGACAGTTAATCACAGATAACTTCCTAAGCAATTAATCCCATTAATTCTGTAGCAACTGAGGCAAGATGGACAGAGAAAGAGGCACTAGATGAGAATTTAAAGATCCCACAGAATCTTAGTTCACAGGAATTTCTTGTGACAGCTCGCAGTTGAAGACATCGAAGAATGTGAACAGTCCAAATATGTTAACATAATGCTATATTAGTACAAAAAGAGGCAACATCCCAAAACAATATATATTCGTGTTTAGTTATTGGAATATGCAACAAATTTAAGGTCCATTTCCACTGGAAGCCTGGGGAGAAAATCTATTAACAAAGATCATATCACAAAATAGACAAAGTTGTACGAAGGTAGCAAAGGACAAAAAAAAGTGCATTCAGATTTTATACAAGTCTAGGGTCATAGAATACAATATAGATATCTAGATCTCTAGATCTATCAATCATTCATTGATATATATATATATATATATATATATATATATATATATATATATATATATATATATATATATATATATATATAAACAATGAGCAATAATATGCTTTTGCATAATATATATAACAACAGTACTTGTAAGAGAAAATGAGTTTATATTTACAGGTAATGAGACATAAGTTTAAAAAGATATTAAACCGAATCTATGTTAAGTGTCATGCTGCAATCTGTGAAATGCTTTACAAGATTTTGTAGTTTTAGTTATATATTTTTTTCTTTTTGCATTTCATTATCAAGGTGACATGAGAGCAAAATATTTTCTTTGAGGCAGATAGACTGCTGGAATACCTAGCTTTGAGGGAAGCTGATTCCAGGTGTGACCCACAAAATGTTGCATAACCATAATAAATAAAGCTTCTCATTTCAGATTGCTACCTTACATCAGCCAGTCCACATCATAAATGTGCAATAAATCTATAGCAGTTGAGTGCCATTGTAGAAAGAGCAGCCTCCTCAAAATATAAATTTCAGTCCTACTTATGCTTTTCTTACTTTGCAGTTCAGCTCGACCAGGAGCCCATTGTCGGCCTTTCCATGAGACACTCTCGAAATAAAGATTTGCAAACAAAATTATTTGAGTATTATAGCAGCTTTGATATTAAGTCACCACTTGGACTGCATGTTTGACTTCTACTTGAAATCGGTCCCTCTTCTTCAGTGATCTCTTCTTCTACAAATGACTGAGTAACATTGTAACAAGGTTTACCAAATGTAAGTTAAAGAGTGATTATGTGCTAGATGAAGCAGTGAACTGCACCTAAAAGGACCAATCAACTGGTTTGTCAAGAACAACAATGGTGGGTAATGCAGAGATTATCTGGATCACAGAACCATTTAGCAGTACTATGTACTGCAAATACAAAGCTGGTCGCCTTACAGATGGATTAGGGCAGGATATTCAGAAACATACATTTCGCCACAGTGCAATACTAGATATGAAGGATTCTGTAGAGTGACACAGGACATAGATGTTTAACCATGTAGTAGGACTGATATTTCATGTATTCCATGAAAAGGGTTGCATAGTAAATCAATACAGCCATGTTAGATGCAACAGTTATGCTAGGGAACTGTATCAAAGGGGTTGTACTAGTATACATCATGTGATCACTATCAACATAAACATAAGGAAGCATTCACAAGGCCTCATATATGCAACAATGATTCTCATTGCTTCAACTCAGGCACTGTGAGCAGGGCACAGAGGAAGAGCACAAAAAATGGTGGCATATTTCCTCATTTTTATGGGGAAGAAAGTGGAGATAGCAACTGAAGCAAAGAAATGGCAAACAAGCAAAGAAAGCACACAAGGAGAGCTATAAGAAATGATAGGAGCTGCAGGCCCTCCTCAACATCTCTGTGAAGGAGATGTGGGAAAATCCTGGTCTTTCTCTTTCACTGATCAGACAGGAGCACTGCTATAACCAGTACTTGAAGAGACGGCATCAACTAAATAAGTCCCCCTGAGGAACGAAATGGTAGTCCTATCTGCTTGTCTGCACATTAGGATGTCACTTGGTGTGCATCATAAGGTAGCAACAGTACATTAGCAAAACTATCTGTAATGCAGACTTGTGATGCTATGAGCTAAGCAGGCTTTATGCATGAATAAAGCATGCACATGTCTCACTAGCACTGGGGTGAGCAGAGCCAGGCAGGCCAGCACTATTTGGGTTTGATGATATAATGCATTCTGGTAGCAATTCAGAGACAATTAGACTAAATTTACTAATCAGAATAGCAGCCATGCAGCAAGGCTAATGCTAGTATGATATAAACTGCAGTTGCGTATTGTAGTATTGTGGGAAACTGCATTAAGACAAGTGAGTCAAGAATCAGGATTTCACTGATGAAGACATTATAGTTTGATATAGGCATATTGGAGGAAGACAAGATGTGTGGTAATATATCTCTGCACTGTAGTGAATACCCATGGTGGGTATCGAGTAACAAGGACAAAGAGGTAACATAACACAAGGGCATGAAAGTTACACATTCAGCTATTTGGGGGGTTGGCAGGAAACAGAGCACAAGAGCATGACATGTATATATCCATCTTTAGGGGCCATACATGCACTGAGTACAGGAAACTGTGCACAGGACACAATGACCACTTCACATAGGTGAATGTAGATACAGGATATACACGACATTGCAGGCTATTAACATAGTAATACAGGCTTGTGGCCACTGATAGCATGGCCATCACTCCTGCTGGTATAAGGCAAGGGGAAATTGTCAAAGCTCTACATTAAACAGGTACATTGGAACTAAATGAGGGTGGGGACAATGCACATACATATGGATCAGCAAAGAAGTGTCATTCACACAACACTGGCTGTCATATCTAACTCACAGGTGTACACATCTTGTCACTGGCTCATGAGAGAGGCAATAGCTGGTAAAGTTCATTGGACATGAGACTGAGGTGTTACTGACGGCCCTACTCACACATGGCTTGTGGTTCCTGGACAAAGGTAATAACAGACAAGGCATTCTAGAATCCGGTGTGGTGGGGAGTTGTACTGGACATCAGTGCTGTGGATGTCCATAATGGGATCATTATATGGGTGGGATGATGGGTAACCAACATGCAATTTGAAGGCCAAGGCATAGGATATTTCTAGGAACATATCCACCACTGTAGGGGGACCACCCATGCAGAAGCAAATCATGAAGGTGAAGATGCTCAAGGCAACCATGACTGGGGGAGAGAGAGAGAAAGAGAAAAAATGTTGTACCTGGCAGTGGCTTGGATGCTGGTCCTGCCCAATCACAGGCACATTTCCATATTGTACACTGACCTGCATCTGATGTGGGATATAGTCAGAAAAACATTGCTGCATATCTCTTCTGTAGGCACATCTGGTCTGCAACTGCACCATCTTGCACCACAAGGCAATATGCGTCTATGGGTCTACTTCGGACTATCAAAACCCCACTTACTCTAAACACAAATCATCGAGATGGCAACAGTGAAATGGCACTTAATTGACTCCTCACATCATGGTGCAATCTTGGAGTTGGTATATTTAGTTGGGGGGGCACATGTGGGTTTGTAGTGTTTTGCTGTGGTTTGTTTTTATTTTCGGCCAACTGCCTTCTTTCCCCTGGGTAACCCATCGATGATGTGTGGAGTCGAAGTGCCATTTTGCTGTTGTCATCTCAATGATCTGTGTTTTGAGTAAGTGGGGTTTCAGTACTTTGATGTAAACCTGTGCCTATGTGGTATTTACAGACTGTGTTAAGTATCACCAGTATTTGTGCCATGTGTTGGGGGGGGTTCTGAGATGCATGCTTCTCTTCTTCCATAAGTATGTTCTCTTTTTGCTTTCACGGATTTCACTGGTGGAGGTCCAACATGAGAGGATAGCACATGCCTAATGTCACCAGGTCACCTGGTGATGATGAAGCTGATAGCATCATGCATGTGGCACATTCAGATGACACTGGTGCACTGTCAGCAATACTTCTTCAGTGTAGTGCTGTGATCATTCCCTCTCACATGCCACCTCCACATATGATGTGATGGTAAAGGGGTAGAACAGACTTCCATCCTCACCACTATATAATGAAGGACGTATTGCAACTGTAATCTTTACCCAAGCTACACTGGAGCTGTCACCACAGATGCCATCTGTCAGCTGCACTGCCTCTGAAGTATATGCACCTGTCATAGGAGACAGGCACATTGGCAGGCATTACTATTACTATTCTGGGTCTTTCCCTGACCTGGGTACTACAATTAGCATCATCAGCAGATGTGCAGGTCAGTGATCCAGACATGAGCAGCTGCTGCACAGACGATGGTAGAGTGAGTGCAGTGTTTGGCCTGTGTGATGATGTATAACACCTGCATGACGAGCAGGATGAACTGCATTGCATGCACTGTGACATAGCATAAAGGAATAGGAAGCAGAAAGTGCTGCTTAGCCAACACAATACCGATTGATGCATCCATGAAGCAGATGGTAATCACCCTTTGTAGGTCTTGCTGTCTGTGGCTGTGGGCAAGTCCTAAGATGAATGACATGGTCATAGGCCAACCATACACAGATGAACCCCACCATTTTAGAGACCACCTCCCTGTCACCTCTGGTTACAGTGGCCAACACACTTGGTTTTCTGTGATTGCCCTCATCATCATGGCCAATAAAGCTCCTCAAGCTTCACTTCTGAGAGTACCTCACCAGCTCCTCCATGACCAGTCATGGAGTTCTACAACACCAATTTTCCAAGTTGGCCAGCAGTATACCACTCTGATCCATGGCTGTCATCTCTGTTGTAGACCAGTATGTCTAATGGCTCCCTATATGGGACACCATTCTGCACTCTCACAAATGTTCCAGAAGACCTATGCAAGCACTCTGTTAACACTGTACACATAGCCAATGTTTATTACATAGCTACTCCACCCCACCACTGGAGATTGCGATCACTGATTCCTCAACCTATTATGTGCCTGAGTGGCTGCCACATCCACTTTAAATTGCAAGATAGCACTGCTGTTGCTTGTCAGTGTGCCCCACACCTCTGGTGCAAGTGATGTCTATCCACTACCCCATGTGGTTAGATTAATGACTAATGCACAGAATGGCTAGTCAGTGCACTGTGTTGCATAGCTTGGGTGTGATAATGTATGTATCCATTTTAGTTTGTGCTATCTATATCATGGCCCAGAGTTGTGGACCAGATGCCATATTTTTGCTCATGCTGTAGTGTATTATGTCCAGCTCCACCTTGCATGTGGTGCCACTGGAGCCTGCTCCTCTGGAGATTCTGCACTCAACTCCTCATCTGTGCTTCAGCAGGTATCCCAGACAGTATTGCTGTATTTCCATGTTGTATATGCTTGCACAGTATTATATTACGTAACATGGTGCACACTAAAAATATATAGATGCAAGTCTCAGATGTATGCTACAGTATACCACCAGATGTATCCAAGTAGTGTAACCTTCCCTTTAAGATTCCATACTCATATTCAGCAATGTTCTATGTATGTGAATGTGCTAGTGGTCATCATCCATGGTTACAATGCATGTCCAGCATCACCTGCAACACACTGCAGTAAACAATATTACATGTAGCCTGCAGCTTGATTGAAAAGGAACCATATATACTAGCCTGTATATACTCTACAATGTATGTATTACCAACTAGATAACTCAGTTAGTTATCCCACATGAAACGTTGCATGAACTTGCAAATGTGTCAGATGTGGGAATTATGCAAACAACCTGGGTGGTGCATAGTCAAATTGTTTGATACCTTCTGCATTTCACACCATCTAGAGGTGGCTGTTGTGGAAATGCTAACAGCTGATGCACTGTGTGGAGTATGTGAGGCCTTGATGATGAAGTGAGTGCAAATTATGGCATCCAGGCCCTCAGGACAATGGCCTATGTTATAAAATACATGCACAATGTTAGTTCTGTCCTCTGCTGTCTGTGGAAACCATATATGCTCCTCCACATGCTGCAGCATATGGTTCTCTAAATGTTGCAGGATATGCTGCTCTGCATGCTGCAGCATCATGTCAAGGATCTGGTGCATGTTCTCTGAGGCTGCTTTATGAGAAAGTCCTTATATGTCACATGCTGAAAGGTCCTTGTGGAAAAGATGGCTAATGCTACACATACCGTTGTGGCTACAGGAATGGGCACCCCACGAATCTCTCTTTACACCCTGCATTGGTAACATATATGTCTTCTAATGCCCATTGGTCTCCCTATCCACATGGTAGTGGTCAGCAATGTCCTGATCATGGAGGTGATAGTATGTTTTGCAGTGGAGGACCTGTCTGCACTGCAGAGGGTAATGATGTGCAGTGCCATGAACTTTAACACCTTTTGTTCAGTTAAAGCTCTGGGTAGTATCTACCTGATAATATAATACCATAAGTCTCACTCTTATTTATTTAATTATTTGACATTTGGTGACCAGGAAAGTCCAAATGGGACAAGAACCCATTTTCAGTGGAGGTCTGGGGAGAAAAGCTAAAGCAGATAAAAATATATATTTTTTTTAACAGCACAAGCAAAAAAAAGTAATTTTGCATATTATTTGTGGATAAATTACAAATAGGAATTGTGGGAAAATATTTACAATAGAATCGGAGGATAGTTATTAACAGTTTGAGTAAATTAGTGCAACTGTATAAGATATTTCATAAGAAGTAATATGTCTGCCTTTTACAGGAACTCAAGTTTAAGGTGGAAGATATACACTGAGAAATAAGGAGGTAGTAATAGTTAGGGATTTTAAGAAATAGTTAAGATGGATAGTTTTAATAGTAGCAGACTTGGGGAGGGATTAAATAGAGATTTAAAAGAAAGTGGTAGGGTAGCAAATAATAAAAAGTGTGGAAATGAGGAGGGGGGAGGTGAGTGAGTGAAGGAAGAGTGTGTGGTAGAAGAGATAGAGTTTATAGACGGAAAAAGAGGAAAGTTATCTGTAGGCTTTGGAACAGGTGCAGATACGAGAGTTGAGGTCATTTTTTAATGTAAGTTTGAATTTCTTGGGGTTTTCTAAGGAGCTAATATTTGTAGTTAAGGCATTCCATGTTTTTGCAATGGTATAGGAGTATATCTCCTAATTGAAGATTCAGAGTTCTGAGAATGAATGACTGAATGAATGCAGTGATGCACAGCGGCAGATTTATCCTTCTCCGAATTCCTCTGCCGTTTTTTGTTTCTTCATGTGCATTTGTGATGAGGCTCATTTTAAGCTCACATCTGCACAACACACAGTAATTTTCATACCATGCATCACTTTTCTCCTACTGTACTACTGAAACTTTTGTCTCTGCACCATCTCCTCCCTGAGCATGGACAGTTTTCACACTGTAGTGATTAACACCATGTTCTAAATATTTCTGACTAAATACAGGTTTATTCAATCCTGTACTACCCTGGCATAACTGACATCATCTCATTCTTAAAAGGTGCTGACTTTTCATATTTTTTAGACTGTCCTTGTGTTTTGGTAGAAGCTATTTTTTGGTTTCAGTTGACTATAGTAATGCTGTACAGCATGGCATATCTAATATCTTTCACTTCATACTAGCCCATATATGGGCAGTTGTTTGCTTCAAGGCTGAAAGCCAAAGGTAGCTGGCAGCTACAATCATAACAATACCCTAGTACAATGTGTACCTTTTAGACCACAATTGTTATCCTAATGTTTTTCAGAAGAAGCTGTATGTTTAATATCTATTAAATTATAAACTGTTTTATTCTAAGAATAAAAACCTTTTTAAAACACATCTTTATTTTATGCAATAAAATTGAAAATCATGTATTTAATGTAAAATGATGGCATTTTGGGGAATATATGTGAGAGCAAGTTTAAAAGTTCTCATGTTAGTGTATAATATGAACAAAGGTCTGTCCTGCATCTGTCCTGCATGTAAGTTAAATAGTTCACTAATTTCCTGATCTGCTAGTAACGTCTGCAGCTTACTTAGATGTATTACAAATCAGCATCTGTACATCTCTGATGTTCTTTTACCTCTCTGCATTCATTCTAATTACACCTTTGTTCAGTACTATAAAACAGCTTCCATTTAGAGAAACTCAAATATTTCAAGCTCATGTACCTTTAAAACTAGTGGAAGACTGCCTTATTGTATTTTTTTAAATAAATTGTTTTACAGTAAAAAAATACAAAGCAATATCTGTCTTTCTATCCATCTATAAATAGAAATCTAATTAAATATATTTTCTTTTGATATTCTAAAGTAAAATTGTCCTTCCACTAGGCAGGAAACAACATATAAGCAATAAACTTAATTTACACAGAATCCTGCACAATAGCACAGTTGTCATGTTTGTGACACAGTAGGAGTTGTTCCATGGGCCTGGAATCTTCACAGCTGTACCATGACATCATTGCATCGCACCATTGCCTGGTAATGGCTGAAAATCCTGACATAACCGTTTTCTTTTTGTTTTAAATACTGCGGATAGTGGCATATAGGCCGCAGTGGTGCAGCGGTTAGTGTTGTCGCATCACAGCAAGAGGTTCTCTCGTTCGATTCTCGGCTGGAGCGCCTTCTGTGTGGAGTCTGCATGTCCTCCCCGCAGTAGAGTGATGTTAAAGACTGGCAGGTAGGTGCGAGCGTGAATGGGCGTGCCTTCATTGAAGGTTGGGCGTCGGGCTGGCAACTCGGCACCGTAAAAATCCACTGCCAATCATGAGCGGACCAGAGTTCCACTGTGGCGACC